>NW_027193660.1:600000-910940 GCF_032444005.1 Ranitomeya imitator | reverse complement strand
GGAGCCTGCGCTGTTCTGTTATCCCTTGGGCATGCCCTATTTGCGCTGCCTGTCTTCTGACATAATTTGGTGTCAGGCTGGCTGCGCCTGTGCGGCCGCGCTGCCCGAGATCCCGCCTCGCAGTGTCTTCTGATTGAGTCACACTGCGGGCCTGGGATCCATGGGCATGCGCAGTGCATATCTTCCCCTCGGGCTCTCGCTCATTTCCCTCCGCCTTCTTTAGACTGTGCGCCGTCAGCTGATCCCTAGCATGCCACGGCCGTGACACCGCACAGTCTGAAGAAGAGGGAAGGAGGGGAGTGAGAGTCGAGGTTATGCACTGTGCATGCCCATGGTTCCAAGGCCCGCAGTGGGATAACGTTAGATGAGACTGCGAGGTGGGATCTGGAGCAGCGTGGACGCACAGGCACTGACAGCCTGACACCAAATTATGTCAGAAGACAGGCAGCGCTAATTGGGCATGGCCAAGGGCTAACAGAACAGCGCAGGCTCCGTGGCAGCTTAAAACAACGCTGAGGAGGCAGCGCACGGCATCAAGGGGATAGGAATGACAGCTGTGCTGTGTCCCATTACGAAGGAAATTCGCACCTCCGGAACGGTTTAACGGTATAAAGGGACACATTTTTAGTGTTTACTTCGGTGTTTGCAAGGAGCATAATTAAAAGAGCAACCTTTTCCTTTTGCATCCTTAGTGCTGCACAACATGGCTCTTTCAGCTACAAACGTCTTGGGGGGGGGGGTTAAAGGTTTCCTTTCAACTTGCTCCAATCAGGCTTCGGCCTACACTCTGTTCCTCTGCTCCTCCTGCTGTCCCTGGGCTCTAACACCGCCAGTTGGTGCCTGGAAGTGCTGTGTGCACAGTCAACAGTCGCTCCTCTGTTATTGGGGTTCAGTAACGTCAGCTGATCCCCAGCTGTGTGTGCGGCAATACCTCCAATCTGCTCCTCCTGCTGTCCCTGGGCTCTAACACCGCCAGTTGGTGCCTGGAAGTGCTGTGTGCACAGTCAACAGTCGCTCCTCTGTTATTGGGGTTCAGTAACGTCAGCTGATCCCCAGCTGTGTATCCGGCAACGTGTCATGCGACCGCCACGCTGGCACAACTAAAATGTAAGGGGACCTGTCCCCCCCCCCCCTAGGCGTTTGTTACTGAAAGAGCCACCATGTGCAGCACTAATACTGCACAAGGGAAAGGTCGCTCTTGAAATTATGCTCCTTGCAAACGCTGAACTACACACTCATGTAATGTGTCCCCTCACACCGTCCAACCGTCCCGGAGGTGGGACTTTCCTTTGTAATGTGACACAGCACAGCCGTCATTGCTACCCCCTTGGCACCGTGCGCTGCCTCCTTAGCGTTGTTTGATTCCGTCATGGACCCTGCGCTGTTATGTTATCCCTTGGCCATGCACAGTTTGCGCTGCCCGTCCTCTGACATCATTTGTTGTCGTCCTGGCTGCGCCTGTGCGTCCACGCTGCCCGAAATCACACCTCGCAGTGTCGTCTAATGTGATCCCACAGTGGGCCTGGTATCCATGGCCATGCGCAGTGCATATACTAGCCTCTCACTCCCCTTCTTCACGCTTCTTCAGACTAGGCGGCGTCAGCTGATCCCTAATAGCATGCCACGGCCGTGACGCCGCACAGTCTGAAGAAGCAGGAAGGAGGTGAGTGAGAGGCGATGATATGCACTGCGCATGCCCATGGATCCCTGGCCCGCAGTGGGACTACATTAGATGACACTGCAAGGTTGGATCTCGGGCAGCTTGGACGCACAGGCACTGCCAGCCTGACACCTACATGATGTCAGAAGACGGGCACCGCTAACTGTGCATGGCCAAGGGATAACATTACAGTGCGGGCTCCGTGACAGAACCAAACAACGTTGAGGAGGTGGTGCCCGGCACCAAGGGGGTTGGAATGACGGCTGTGCTGTGTCACATTACAAAGGAAAGTCCCACTTCCGGGATGGTTTGACGGTGTGAGGGGACACATTATATGAGTGTGTACTTCAGCGTTTGCAAGGAGCATAATTTTCGGAGCCACCATTTTCCATGTGCAGTATTACTGCTGTACAAGATGGCTCTTTCAGCAACAAATGCCTGGGGGGGGGGGTTAAAGGTTCCCTTTCAACTTGCTCCACTGCAGGCTTCGGCCTACACTCTGCTCCTCTTTGATTCCCTGGGTTTCAACACTGTCAGTTGCCACCTGGAAGTGTTGTCTACACAGAAAAAAACACTAGGTGATGTGTCAGTGGGGTTCAGCACCGCCAGCTGTTCCCCTGCTGTGTAGTCGGCAACGTGTCCAGCACAAGCCACGCTGGCACAACAGAACAAAAGCTGCCACCAGTGCAGGCTTCGGCCTACACTCTGCTCCTCTCCTCCTCCTGCTGACCCTGGGCTCAAACACCGCTAGTTTTTGCCCGGAAGTGCTAGCTGCACAGAGAAAAACACCAGCCAATGTGTTAGTGGGGTTCAGCAACGCCAGCTGTTCCCCTGCTGTGTAGCCGGCAACGTGACCTGCAAACGCCATGCAGGCACAGGAACTGAAATTAAAAGGGAACCTGGCCCCACCCCCCCAGGTGTTTCTATGTATAACAGCCACCTAGTACAGCAGTACTGCTGCATTTGTACAAGGTGGCTGACTTTTTCTCCTTGCCCACGTGGAACTCAACACGTACAAAATGTGTCTCATTGAGACCATTCCACTGTCCCTGAGGTGTGACTTTCCTTTGTAATGATACGCAGCACCCCCCTTGGTAGCGTTTCCCGTCTTTTGTCATCATGGTTAGCTGGCTGCGCCTGTGCATCCGCCCTGCTAGAAACAACGCCCCTCGGTGTCTTATTTTTTTGGACAGCGAGGGTGTGATTGATGGGCATGTGCAGTGCATATGTTTGCCTGTGTTCACTCATCTCCTTCCGCCTTCTTCAGACTGGGTGTCCTCATGGCCTCGGCAGGCGATAAGGGATCAGATGAGGCCGTCCAGTCTGAAGCAGGTGTAAGGACATGTGTGAGCGGCAAACATATTTACTGCACCAGGGCACGAATCCCAGCACCGCAGTGTGATTTTTGAAAACACACTGTGGGTCTGGGATTCATGTCCATCGCTAACCGCAACGGCCGACATGAAATGAGGTCAGAAGACAGGAAGCGCTCACAGCGCATGGCCAAGGGATCACAATAGCGCAGACTCCTGTACAGCAAATAAGAACGCTCAGGAATCTGCGCCCAGTACCTAGGTGCAAATTTTGACACCTGTGCTGCGTCTCGTTAAAAAGACAAGTCACGCCTCCACAACTGTTTGACAGTATAATGGGCTAAATAGTGTACGTGTTTTAGTCAGCGTGTGCAAGGAGCAAAACAAATAGAGCAACCTTTTACTTGTGCAGCATTAATGCTGCACAAGGTGTGGCTCTTGTACCTTGCAACACCTGAGGGGGGGGTTAAAGGTAACCTTTGAAATTGGTTCAACTAGGCTTCGGCCTACACTCTGCTCCTCTACTCCTCCTGCTGACCCTGGGCTCAAACACCGCTAGTTTTTGCCCGGAAATGCTAGCTGCACAGAGAAAAACACCAGCCAATGTGTTAGTGGGGTTCAGCACCGCCAGCTGTTCCCCTGCTGTGTAGTCGGCAACGTGTCCAGCACAAGCCACGCTGGCACAACCGACCAAAAGCTGCCACCAGTGCAGGCTTCGGCCTACACTTTGCTCCTCTCCTCCTCCTGCTGACCCTGGGCTCAAACAACGCCAGTTTCTGCCCGGACATGCTAGCTGCACAGAGAAAAACACCAGCCAATGTGTTAGTGGGGTTCAGCACCGCCTGCTGTTCCCCGCTGTGTAGCCGGCATCGTGTCCAGCACAAGCCACGCTGGCACAACCGACCAAAAGCTGCCACCAGTGCAGGCTTCGGCCTACACTTTGCTCCTCTCCTCCTCCTCCTGCTGACCCTGGGCTCTAACACCGCTAGTTTTTGCCCGGACATGCAATCTGCACAGAGAAAAACACCAGTCAATGTGTCAGTGGGGTTCAGCAACGCCAGCTGTTCCCCTGCTGTGTAGCTTGCAACGTGACCTGCAAACGCCACGCAGGCACATGAACTGAAATTGAAGGGAGCCTGCCCCCCACCACAGGTGTTTTCTATGTATATCAGCCACCTTGTACAGCAGTACTGCTGCATTTGTACGAGGTGGCTGACTGTTTCTCCTTGCCCACGTGGAACTCAACACGTACAAAATGTGTCTCATTAGAGACCATTACAATGTCCCTGAGGTGTGACTTTCCTTTGTAATGACACGCAGCACCACCCTTGTTAGCGCTGCCCGTCTTTTGACATCATTGGTTAGCTGGCTGCGCCTGTGCATCTCCCCTGCTCGAAACAACGGCCCTCGGTGTCTTATTTTTTTGGACAGCGAGGGTGTGATTGATGGGCATGTGCAGTGCATATGTTTGCCTGTGTTCACTTCATCTCCTTCCGCCTTCTTCAGACTGGGTGTCCTCATGGCCGCGGCAGGCGATAAGGGATCAGATGAGGCCGCCCAGTCTGAAGCAGGTGTAAGGACATGTGTGAGCGGCAAACATATTTAGTGCACCAGGGCACGAATCCCAGCACCGCAGTGTGATTTTTTAAAAACACACTGTGGGTCTGGGATTCATGTCCATCGCTAACCGCAACGGCCGACATGAAATGAGGTCAGAAGACAGGAAGCGCTCACAGCGCATGGCCAAGGGATCACAATAGCGCAGACTCCTGTACAGCAAATAAGAACGCTCAGGAATCTGCGCCCAGTACCTAGGTGCAAATTTTGACACCTGTGCTCCGTCTCGTTAAAAAGACAAGTCACGCCTCCACAACTGTTTGACAGTATAATGGGCTAAATAGTGTACGTGTTTTAGTCAGCGTGTGCAAGGAGCAAAACAAATAGAGCAACCTTTTACTTGTGCAGCATTAATGCTGCACAAGGTGTGGCTCTTGTACCTTGCAACACCTGAGGGGGGGGTTAAAGGTAACCTTTGAAATTGGTTCAACTAGGCTTCGGCCTACACTCTGCTCCTCTACTCCTCCTGCTGACCCTGGGCTCAAACACCGCTAGTTTTTGCCCGGAAATGCTAGCTGCACAGAGAAAAACACCAGCCAATGTGTTAGTGGGGTTCAGCACCGCCAGCTGTTCCCCTGCTGTGTAGTCGGCAACGTGTCCAGCACAAGCCACGCTGGCACAACCGACCAAAAGCTGCCACCAGTGCAGGCTTCGGCCTACACTTTGCTCCTCTCCTCCTCCTGCTGACCCTGGGCTCAAACAACGCCAGTTTCTGCCCGGACATGCTAGCTGCACAGAGAAAAACACCAGCCAATGTGTTAGTGGGGTTCAGCAACGCCAGCTGTTCCCCTGCTGTGTAGCTTGCAACGTGACCTGCAAACGCCACGCAGGCACATGAACTGAAATTGAAGGGAGCCTGCCCCCCACCCACAGGTGTTTCTATGTATATCAGCCACCTTGTACAGCAGTACTGCTGCATTTGTACGAGGTGGCTGACTTTTTCTCCTTGCCCACGTGGAACTCAACACGTACAAAATGTGTCTCATTAGAGACCATTACAATGTCCCTGAGGTGTGACTTTCCTTTGTAATGACACGCAGCACCCCCATTGTTAGCGCTGCCCGTCTCCTGACATCATTGGTTGGCTGGCTGTGCCTGTGCGTCCCCCCTGCCCGACACAACGCCCCCCGTTGTCTCATATATTTTGACTGCGAGGGTGTGATTGATGGGCACGAGCAGTGCATATGTTCCCCTGTTTTCACTCCCCTCCTTCCGCCTTCTTCTGACTGTGCGGCCTCATGGCTGCGGCATGCGATAAGGGATCAGCTGAGGCCGCCCAGTCTGAAGCAGGTGTAAGGACATGTGTGAGCGGCGATCATATTTACTGCACAAGGCCACGAATCCCAGCACCGCAGTGTGACTTTAGGAAAAGCCACTGTGGGTCTGGGATTTATGGCCATCGTTAACCGCACCGGCCAACATGAAATGAGGTCATGAGACGGCCTGCACTAACAGGGTATTGCCAAGGGATAACACAAGAGCGCAGACTCCTGTACAGCAAATAACAACGCTCAGGAATCTGCGCCCAGTACCTAGGTGCAAATTTTGACACCTGTGCTGCGTCTCGTTAAAAAGACAAGTCACGCCTCCACAACTGTTTGACAGTATAATGGGCTAAATAGTGTACGTGTTTAATTCAGCGTGTGCAAGGAGCAAAATTAAATAGAGCAACCTTTGACTTGTGCATCATTAATGCTGTTCAAGGTGTGGCTCTTGTACCTTGCAACACCTGAGGGGGGGGGTTAAAGGTAACCTTTGAAATTGGTTCAACTAGGCTTCGGCCTACACTCTGCTCCTCTACTCCTCCTGCTGACCCTGGGCTCAAACACCGCTAGTTTTTGCCCGGAAATGCTAGCTGCACAGAGAAAAACACCAGCCAATGTGTTAGTGGGGTTCAGCACCGCCAGCTGTTCCCCCGCTGTGTAGCCGGCATCGTGTCCAGCACAAGCCACGCTGGCACAACCGACCAAAAGCTGCCACCAGTGCAGGCTTCGGCCTACACTTTGCTCCTCTCCTCCTCCTCCTGCTGACCCTGGGCTCTAACACCGCTAGTTTTTGCCCGGACATGCAATCTGCACAGAGAAAAACACCAGTCAATGTGTCAGTGGGGTTCAGCAACGCCAGCTGTTCCCCTGCTGTGTAGCTTGCAACGTGACCTGCAAACGCCACGCAGGCACATGAACTGAAATTGAAGGGAGCCTGCCCCCCACCCACAGGTGTTTCTATGTATAACAGCCACCTTGTACAGCAGTACTGCTGCATTTGTACGAGGTGGCTGACTTTTTCTCCTTGCCCACGTGGAACTCAACACGTACAAAATGTGTCTCATTAGAGACCATTACAATGTCCCTGAGGTGTGACTTTCCTTTGTAATGACACGCAGCACCACCCTTGTTAGCGCTGCCCGTCTTTTGACATCATTGGTTAGCTGGCTGCGCCTGTGCATCTCCCCTGCTCGAAACAACGGCCCTCGGTGTCTTATTTTTTTGGACAGCGAGGGTGTGATTGATGGGCATGTGCAGTGCATATGTTTGCCTGTGTTCACTCATCTCCTTCCGCCTTCTTCAGACTGGGTGTCCTCATGGCCTCGGCAGGCGATAAGGGATCAGATGAGGCCGTCCAGTCTGAAGCAGGTGTAAGGACATGTGTGAGCGGCAAACATATTTACTGCACCAGGGCACGAATCCCAGCACCGCAGTGTGATTTTTTAAAAACACACTGTGGGTCTGGGATTCATGTCCATCGCTAACCGCAACGGCCAACATGAAATGAGGTCATAAGACAGGAAGCGCTCACAGCGCATGGCCAAAGGATCACAAGAGCGCAGACTCCTGTACAGCAACTAACAACGCTCAGGAAGCTGCGCCCATGCAAAAAGGTGTTGTTTTCGACACCTGTGCTGCTTTTCTTTAAAAAGACAAGTCACGCCTCCACTACTGTTAAACAGTATAATGGGCTAAATAGTCTACGTGTTGCATTCAGCTTGTGCAAGTAGACAAATTAATAGAGCAACCTTTTACTTGTGCAGCATTAATGCTGCAGAAGGAGTGGCTCTTGTTCTTTGTAACACCTGAGGGGGGGTTAAAGGTAACCTTTGAAATTGGTTCAACTAGGCTTCGGCCTACACTCTGCTCCTCTCCTCCTCCTGCTGACCCTGGGCTCTAACAACGCTAGTTTTTGCCCGGAAATGCTAGCTGCACAGAGAAAAACACCAGCCAATGTGTTAGTGGGGTTCAGCAACGCCAGCTGTTCCCCCGCTGTGTAGCCGGCATCGTGTCCAGCACAAGCCACGCTGGCACAACCGACCAAAAGCTGCCACCAGTGCAGGCTTCGGCCTACACTTTGCTCCTCTCCTCCTCCTCCTGCTGACCCTGGGCTCAAACACCGCTAGTTTTTGCCCGGAAATGCTAGCTGCACAGAGAAAAACACCAGCCAATGTGTTAGTGGGGTTCAGCACCGCCAGCTGTTCCCCTGCTGTGCAGCTTGCAACGTGACCTGCAAACGCCACGCAGGCACATGAACTGAAATTGAAGGGAGCCTGGCCCCCACCCCCAGGTGTTTCTATGTATAACAGCCACCTTGTACAGCAGTACTGCTGCATTTGTACAAGGTGGCTGATGTTTTCTCCTTGCCCACGTGGAACTCAACACGTACAAAATGTGTCTCTTTGAGACCATTCCACTGTCCCTGAGGTGTGACTTTCCTTTCTAATGATACGCAGCACCCCCCTTGGTAGCGCTTCCCGTCTTCTGACATCATTGGTTGGCTACTTGCGCCTGTTCGTCCGCCCTGCCTGAATAAAATGCTCCTCGTTGTCTTAATTATTTTGACTGCGAGGGTGTGATTGATGGGCACGAGCAGTGCATATCTTCGCCTGTCTTAACTCATCTCCTTCAGCCTTCTTCAGACTGTGCAGCCTCATGGCCGCGGCATGCGAGAAGGGATCAGCAGAGGCCGCCCAGTCTGAAGCAGGTGTAAGGACGTGTGTGAGCGGCCAAAATATTTACTGCTCAAGGCCACGAATCCCAGCACCGCAGTGTGGCTTTATGAAAAGACACTGTGGGTCTGGGATTTATGGCCATCGTTAACCGCACCGGCCAACATGAAATGATGTCATAAGATGGGCAGCGCTAACAGGGCATTGCCAAGGGATAACACAAGAGCGCAGACTCCTGTACAGCAAATAACAACGCTCAGGAAGCTGCTCCAAGCACCAAGGCGTTATTTTGGACACCTGTGCTGCGTCTCATCAAAAAACCAAGTCACGCATCCACTACAGTTTGACTGTAGAATGGGGTAAATTGTGTATGTCTTTCATTCAGCGTGTGCAAGTAGACAAATTAATAGAGCAACCTTTCACTTGTGCAGCATTAATACTGCACAAGGTGTGTCTCTTGTACTTTGTAACACCTGAGGGGGGGGTTAAAGGTTTCCTTTGAAATTGGTTCAACTAAGCTTCGGCCTACACTCTGCTCCTCTCCTCCTCCTCCTGCTTCAACACGGGCTCTAACATCGCTAGTTTTTGCCCGCAAGTGCTAGCTGCACAGAGAAAAACACACGCCATTGTGTTAGTGGGGTTCAGCAACGCCAGCTGTTCCCCCAGTGTGTAGCCGGCAAAGTGTCCTGCAAACGCAACGCAGACACAAAGCTGCCTCCAGTGCAGGCTTCGGCCTACACTCATCTCCCCCTGCTTACCCTTTGCTCCAACACCGCTAGTTGGGGCTCTAGGAAGACAATCTTTAATAGGCAAGGCAACGCATCCGGGTTCCAGCACCGCCAGCTGGTTCTCGGCAGTGTTCTTGTCACAGGTACTCCCTCGTGCCAAGCCTGGTTTCAGCACCGTCAGCTGTTTCCGGGTTGTGTCAAGCTCACTGAGACACCTATGCTTGCCTCGTCGTGGTGCGGTCGGGTTAGCCAACTCCAGGGTGCCTCCAGTTTAGGAGCTTCCTATGTGGGCTGCGTGAACTGGTAGTCAAGGCTGGTTCTGTAGTGCCAGTAGGCCCAGCTCCCCCTGTAGGACTGTTGGGGTTCGGTAACTGCGGCTGCCTCGCGGCCTAGCTGTTCTCTCCTCTCCTGTGGGCCTTGGGGTCCACCACCTGGTTCCAGCACCGTCAGCTGGTTCCGGGCCGAGCCTTTGGCTTAGGTGCCTCCTCCTGGGTATCCGAGTTCCGCCAACGCCAGGCGGTCCTTGGTAGTGCTTTTAAGCGCGGGCACCTACAGCTTAGTAACCGGGTTCCAGCACCGTCAGCTGGTCCTCGGTCGTGCCATTGGCTCTTGCACACTGGGGCAACGCATCCGGGTTCCAGCACCGCCAGCTGGTTCTCGGCAGTGTTTTTGTCACAGGTACTCCCTCGTGCCAAGCCTGGTTTCAGCACCGTCAGCTGTTTCCGGGTTGTGTCAAGCTCACTGAGACACCTATGCTTGCCTCGTCGTGGTGCGGTCGGGTTAGCCAACTCCAGGGTGCCTCCAGTTTAGGAGCTTCCTATGTGGGCTGCGTGAACTGGTAGTCAAGGCTGGTTCTGTAGTGCCAGTAGGCCCAGCTCCCCCTGTAGGACTGTTGGGGTTCGGTAACTGCGGCTGCCTCGCGGCCTAGCTGTTCTCTCCTCTCCTGTGGACCTTCGGGTCCACCACCTGGTTCCAGCACCGTCAGCTGGTTCCGGGCCGAGCCTTTGGCTTAGGTGCCTCCTCCTGGGTATCCGAGTTCCGCCAACGCCAGGCGGTCCTTGGTAGTGCTTTTAAGCGCGGGCACCTACAGCTTAGTAACCGGGTTCCAGCACCGTCAGCTGGTCCTCGGTCGTGCCATTGGCTCTTGCACACTGGGGCAACGCATCCGGGTTCCAGCACCGCCAGCTGGTTCTCGGCAGTGTTTTTGTCACAGGTACTCCCTCGTGCCAAGCCTGGTTTCAGCACCGTCAGCTGTTTCCGGGTTGTGTCAAGCTCACTGAGACACCTATGCTTGCCTCGTCGTGGTGCGGTCGGGTTAGCCAACTCCAGGGTGCCTCCAGTTTAGGAGCTTCCTATGTGGGCTGCGTGAACTGGTAGTCAAGGCTGGTTCTGTAGTGCCAGTAGGCCCAGCTCCCCCTGTAGGACTGTTGGGGTTCGGTAACTGCGGCTGCCTCGCGGCCTAGCTGTTCTCTCCTCTCCTGTGGACCTTCGGGTCCACCACCTGGTTCCAGCACCGTCAGCTGGTTCCGGGCCGAGCCTTTGGCTTAGGTGCCTCCTCCTGGGTATCCGAGTTCCGCCAACGCCAGGCGGTCCTTGGTAGTGCTTTTAAGCGCGGGCACCTACAGCTTAGTAACCGGGTTCCAGCACCGTCAGCTGGTCCTCGGTCGTGCCATTGGCTCTTGCACACTGGGGCAACGCATCCGGGTTCCAGCACCGCCAGCTGGTTCTCGGCAGTGTTTTTGTCACAGGTACTCCCTCGTGCCAAGCCTGGTTTCAGCACCGTCAGCTGTTTCCGGGTTGTGTCAAGCTCACTGAGACACCTATGCTTGCCTCGTCGTGGTGCGGTCGGGTTAGCCAACTCCAGGGTGCCTCCAGTTTAGGAGCTTCCTATGTGGGCTGCGTGAACTGGTAGTCAAGGCTGGTTCTGTAGTGCCAGTAGGCCCAGCTCCCCCTGTAGGACTGTTGGGGTTCGGTAACTGCGGCTGCCTCGCGGCCTAGCTGTTCTCTCCTCTCCTGTGGACCTTCGGGTCCACCACCTGGTTCCAGCACCGTCAGCTGGTTCCGGGCCGAGCCTTTGGCTTAGGTGCCTCCTCCTGGGTATCCGAGTTCCGCCAACGCCAGGCGGTCCTTGGTAGTGCTTTTAAGCGCGGGCACCTACAGCTTAGTAACCGGGTTCCAGCACCGTCAGCTGGTCCTCGGTCGTGCCATTGGCTCTTGCACACTGGGGCAACGCATCCGGGTTCCAGCACCGCCAGCTGGTTCTCGGCAGTGTTTTTGTCACAGGTACTCCCTCGTGCCAAGCCTGGTTTCAGCACCGTCAGCTGTTTCCGGGTTGTGTCAAGCTCACTGAGACACCTATGCTTGCCTCGTCGTGGTGCGGTCGGGTTAGCCAACTCCAGGGTGCCTCCAGTTTAGGAGCTTCCTATGTGGGCTGCGTGAACTGGTAGTCAAGGCTGGTTCTGTAGTGCCAGTAGGCCCAGCTCCCCCTGTAGGACTGTTGGGGTTCGGTAACTGCGGCTGCCTCGCGGCCTAGCTGTTCTCTCCTCTCCTGTGGACCTTCGGGTCCACCACCTGGTTCCAGCACCGTCAGCTGGTTCCGGGCCGAGCCTTTGGCTTAGGTGCCTCCTCCTGGGTATCCGAGTTCCGCCAACGCCAGGCGGTCCTTGGTAGTGCTTTTAAGCGCGGGCACCTACAGCTTAGTAACCGGGTTCCAGCACCGTCAGCTGGTCCTCGGTCGTGCCATTGGCTCTTGCACACTGGGGCAACGCATCCGGGTTCCAGCACCGCCAGCTGGTTCTCGGCAGTGTTTTTGTCACAGGTACTCCCTCGTGCCAAGCCTGGTTTCAGCACCGTCAGCTGTTTCCGGGTTGTGTCAAGCTCACTGAGACACCTATGCTTGCCTCGTCGTGGTGCGGTCGGGTTAGCCAACTCCAGGGTGCCTCCAGTTTAGGAGCTTCCTATGTGGGCTGCGTGAACTGGTAGTCAAGGCTGGTTCTGTAGTGCCAGTAGGCCCAGCTCCCCCTGTAGGACTGTTGGGGTTCGGTAACTGCGGCTGCCTCGCGGCCTAGCTGTTCTCTCCTCTCCTGTGGACCTTCGGGTCCACCACCTGGTTCCAGCACCGTCAGCTGGTTCCGGGCCGAGCCTTTGGCTTAGGTGCCTCCTCCTGGGTATCCGAGTTCCGCCAACGCCAGGCGGTCCTTGGTAGTGCTTTTAAGCGCGGGCACCTACAGCTTAGTAACCGGGTTCCAGCACCGTCAGCTGGTCCTCGGTCGTGCCATTGGCTCTTGCACACTGGGGCAACGCATCCGGGTTCCAGCACCGCCAGCTGGTTCTCGGCAGTGTTTTTGTCACAGGTACTCCCTCGTGCCAAGCCTGGTTTCAGCACCGTCAGCTGTTTCCGGGTTGTGTCAAGCTCACTGAGACACCTATGCTTGCCTCGTCGTGGTGCGGTCGGGTTAGCCAACTCCAGGGTGCCTCCAGTTTAGGAGCTTCCTATGTGGGCTGCGTGAACTGGTAGTCAAGGCTGGTTCTGTAGTGCCAGTAGGCCCAGCTCCCCCTGTAGGACTGTTGGGGTTCGGTAACTGCGGCTGCCTCGCGGCCTAGCTGTTCTCTCCTCTCCTGTGGACCTTCGGGTCCACCACCTGGTTCCAGCACCGTCAGCTGGTTCCGGGCCGAGCCTTTGGCTTAGGTGCCTCCTCCTGGGTATCCGAGTTCCGCCAACGCCAGGCGGTCCTTGGTAGTGCTTTTAAGCGCGGGCACCTACAGCTTAGTAACCGGGTTCCAGCACCGTCAGCTGGTCCTCGGTCGTGCCATTGGCTCTTGCACACTGGGGCAACGCATCCGGGTTCCAGCACCGCCAGCTGGTTCTCGGCAGTGTTTTTGTCACAGGTACTCCCTCGTGCCAAGCCTGGTTTCAGCACCGTCAGCTGTTTCCGGGTTGTGTCAAGCTCACTGAGACACCTATGCTTGCCTCGTCGTGGTGCGGTCGGGTTAGCCAACTCCAGGGTGCCTCCAGTTTAGGAGCTTCCTATGTGGGCTGCGTGAACTGGTAGTCAAGGCTGGTTCTGTAGTGCCAGTAGGCCCAGCTCCCCCTGTAGGACTGTTGGGGTTCGGTAACTGCGGCTGCCTCGCGGCCTAGCTGTTCTCTCCTCTCCTGTGGACCTTCGGGTCCACCACCTGGTTCCAGCACCGTCAGCTGGTTCTCGGCAGTGTCTTTTGCTCTTGTACCTTCTGCTCCCCATCCTGGTTCCAGTACCGTCAGCTGGTTCCGGGCAGAGCCTTTGGCTTAGGTGCCTCCTTCTGGGTATCCAAGTTCCACCAACGTCAGGTGGTCCTTGGTAGTGCTTTCAGGCACGGGTACCTCCTGCTTAGTAACCGGGTTCCAGTAACGTCAGCTGGTCCTCGGTAGTTCCATTGGCTCTTGGACCTTCGGCTACCCATCCGGGTTCCAGTACCGTCAGCTGGTTCTCGGCAGTGTCTTTTGCTCTTGTACCTTCTGCTCCCCATCCTGGTTCCAGTAACGTCAGCTGGTTCCGGGCAGAGCCTTTGGCTTAGGTGCCTCCTTCTGGGTATCCGAGTTCCGTCAACGTCAGGCGGTCCTTGGTAGTGCTTTTTAGCACGGGTACCTCCTGCTTAGTAACCGGGTTCCAGTAACGTCAGCTGGTCCTCGGTAGTTCCATAGGCTCTTGAACCTTCGGGTAGCCATCCGAGTTCCAGTTCCATCAGCTGGTTCTTGGCATTTTCTCAGCCTTCTTGTACCTTCTGCTACATTTCCAAGTTGAAGACCCTAACGTCGACGACCCGGAAGACCACCACGATGACGACGACACGGAAGACCACCCCGATGACGACGACGACGACGGCGGAGACGACGACGGCGGAGATGACGACACTGGAGACGACGACCCTGGAGACGACAACATGGAAGACCGAGAAGCAGAAGAACAAGAGGCTGCAGAACAAAGAGCAGAAGAACATTAAGCATAAGACTTAATATCAGAGCAAAAGATATTATCTAAATTATATGCAGAAGAAGACTAAGCAGTGTATGGGGGTGAGTCCGTTCCTCCTCGTGGTGCCCCTGGATAAAGCCTGATGCTGCAGGCCAAACTGAACGCGGACAAATGTAACTTTTGTGACTGGCAGAACGGAAGGTGTAATCTTCAAACTTTTATAGATAACAACTACGGGAATGCCTGTCACAAATGAGAATATGATGAAGAAGTAGAATAGGAAGAATAATAACAGTGGAATAAAAAGAATATGTAGAATAAGAAGAATAATAATAGTTGAATAAAATGAATATGAAGAATGTAATAAAAAAAAAAAAATAGGTAGAAGATGAAGAAGAAGATGAATAAGGTGAAGAAGTTGATGTCAAAGATGCTGATGATGATGAAGATGAAAGTGTGGGAAAAGAAAAAAAAAAAGAAAAAAAAGAAGGGGAAGGGCGTGGAATAGTGAAACATCAATATCTGACAAAATAAAAAAAAAATTTACATAGTCAATATCTTTGTCACTCCGAACGTCTTAAAAAAAAACAAAAAACATGCTATTCTATTTGATTGGGATAAACCTCTATGACTTTAATGTCTCCGCCACCTCCCCAAATACATCCGGCATTATTCTTAGTTGTTTTCCTTCATGTAGAATGAACCTACAAGGAAAGAAAGGGTTTATTTTAATTCCGATATTTTGGTCCCATTGACTTGCATTGGGATCGGGTATCGGTATCGGCGATATCCGATATTTTTTGAATATCGGCCGATCCAAACCGATACCGATACTTTCCGATATCGGAAGGTATCGCTCAACACTACATATCACACTTTTCATCATAGTGCTTTTACCAATGCATAAAATGCATGGAGAAGTCATTTCGAATGACTGGTCCTCAGTGTTGTGAGAATGATGACTGGTTAAAATTTTTGGTGGTTTCTTGTTCAGTCCATAGGCCTACATCATGTGGCAAACCGGTGAGCATGTGGCTGTATTAGTATATGAGATACCTGAAAACATCACACTTTTAATCATAGTGCTTTTACCAATGCATAACATGCATGGAGAAGTCATTTCGAATGACTGGTCCTCAGTGTTGTGAGAACGATGACTGGTTAAAATTTTTGGTGGTTTCTTGTTCAGTCCATAGGCCTACATCATGTGGCAAACCGGTGAGCATGTGGCTCTATTAGTATAGGAGATACCTGAAAACATATCACACTTTTCATCATAGTGCTTTTACCAATGCATAAAATGCATGGAGAAGTCATTTCGAATGACTGGTCCTCAGTGTTGTGAGAACGATGACTGGTTAAAATTTTTGGTGGTTTCTTGTTCAGTCCATAGGCCTACATCATGTGGCAAACCGGTGAGCATGTGGCTCTATTAGTATAGGAGATACCTGAAAACATATCACACTTTTCATCATAGTGCTTTTACCAATGCATAAAATGCATGGAGAAGTCATTTCGAATGACTGGTCCTCAGTGTTGTGAGAACGATGACTGGATAAAATTTTTGGTGGTTTCTTGTTCAGTCCATAGGCCTACATCATGTGGCAAACCGGTGAGCATGTGGCTCTATTAGTATAGGAGATACCTGAAAACATATCACACTTTTCATCATAGTGCTTTTACCAATGCATAAAATGCATGGAGAAGTCATTTCGAATGACTGGTCCTCAGTGTTGTGAGAATGATGACTGGTTAAAATTTTTGGTGGTTTCTTGTTCAGTCCATAGGCCTACATCATGTGGCAAACCGGTGAGCATGTGGCTGTATTAGTATATGAGATACCTGAAAACATCACACTTTTCATCATAGTGCTTTTACCAATGCATAACATGCATGGAGAAGTCATTTCGAATGACTGGTCCTCAGTGTTGTGAGAACGATGACTGGTTAAAATTTTTGGTGGTTTCTTGTTCAGTCCATAGGCCTACATCATGTGGCAAACCGGTGAGCATGTGGCTCTATTAGTATAGGAGATACCTGAAAACATATCACACTTTTCATCATAGTGCTTTTACCAATGCATAAAATGCATGGAGAAGTCATTTCGAATGACTGGTCCTCAGTGTTGTGAGAACGATGACTGGTTAAAATTTTTGGTGGTTTCTTGTTCAGTCCATAGGCCTACATCATGTGGCAAACCGGTGAGCATGTGGCTCTATTAGTATAGGAGATACCTGAAAACATATCACACTTTTCATCATAGTGCTTTTACCAATGCATAAAATGCATGGAGAAGTCATTTCGAATGACTGGTCCTCAGTGTTGTGAGAATGATGACTGGTTAAAATTTTTCGTGGTTTCTTGTTCAGTCCATAGGCCTACATCATGTGGCAAACCGGTGAGCATGTGGCTCTATTAGTATAGGAGATACCTGAAAACATATCACACTTTTCATCATAGTGCTTTTACCAATGCATAAAATGCATGGAGAAGTCATTTCGAATGACTGGTCCTCAGTGTTGTGAGAACGATGACTGGTTAAAATTTTTGGTGGTTTCTTGTTCAGTCCATAGGCCTACATCATGTGGCAAACCGGTGAGCATGTGGCTCGATTAGTATAGGAGATACCTGAAAACATATCACACTTTTCATCATAGTGCTTTTACCAATGCATAAAATGCATGGAGAAGTCATTTCGAATGACTGGTCCTCAGTGTTGTGAGAACGATGACTGGTTAAAATTTTTGGTGGTTTCTTGTTCAGTCCATAGGCCTACATCATGTGGCAAACCGGTGAGCATGTGGCTCTATTAGTATAGGAGATACCTGAAAACATATCACACTTTTCATCATAGTGCTTTTACCAATGCATAAAATGCATGGAGAAGTCATTTCGAATGACTGGTCCTCAGTGTTGTGAGAACGATGACTGGTTAAAATTTTTGGTGGTTTCTTGTTCAGTCCATAGGCCTACATCATGTGGCAAACCGGTGAGCATGTGGCTCTATTAGTATAGGAGATACCTGAAAACATATCACACTTTTCATCATAGTGCTTTTACCAATGCATAAAATGCATGGAGAAGTCATTTCGAATGACTGGTCCTCAGTGTTGTGAGAACGATGACTGGTTAAAATTTTTGGTGGTTTCTTGTTCAGTCCAGGCCTACATCATGTGGCAAACCGGTGAGCATGTGGCTCTATTAGTATAGGAGATACCTGAAAACATATCACACTTTTCATCATAGTGCTTTTACCAATGCATAAAATGCATGGAGAAGTCATTTCGAATGACTGGTCCTCAGTGTTGTGAGAACGATGACTGGTTAAAATTTTTGGTGGTTTCTTGTTCAGTCCATAGGCCTACATCATGTGGCAAACCGGTGAGCATGTGGCTCTATTAGTATAGGAGATACCTGAAAACATATCACACTTTTCAATCATAGTGCTTTTACCAATGCATAAAATGCATGGAGAAGTCATTTCGAATGACTGGTCCTCAGTGTTGTGAGAACGATGACTGGTTAAAATTTTTGGTGGTTTCTTGTTCAGTCCATAGGCCTACATCATGTGGCAAACCGGTGAGCATGTGGCTCTATTAGTATAGGAGATACCTGAAAACATATCACACTTTTCATCATAGTGCTTTTACCAATGCATAAAATGCATGGAGAAGTCATTTCGAATGACTGGTCCTCAGTGTTGTGAGAACGATGACTGGTTAAAATTTTTGGTGGTTTCTTGTTCAGTCCATAGGCCTACATCATGTGGCAAACCGGTGAGCATGTGGCTCTATTAGTATAGGAGATACCTGAAAACATATCACACTTTTCATCATAGTGCTTTTACCAATGCATAAAATGCATGGAGAAGTCATTTCGAATGACTGGTCCTCAGTGTTGTGAGAACGATGACTGGTTAAAATTTTTGGTGGTTTCTTGTTCAGTCCATAGGCCTACATCATGTGGCAAACCGGTGAGCATGTGGCTCTATTAGTATAGGAGATACCTGAAAACATATCACACTTTTCATCATAGTGCTTTTACCAATGCATAAAATGCATGGAGAAGTCATTTCGAATGACTGGTCCTCAGTGTTGTGAGAACGATGACTGGTTAAAATTTTTGGTGGTTTCTTGTTCAGTCCATAGGCCTACATCATGTGGCAAACCGGTGAGCATGTGGCTCTATTAGTATAGGAGATACCTGAAAACATATCACACTTTTCATCATAGTGCTTTTACCAATGCATAAAATGCATGGAGAAGTCATTTCGAATGACTGGTCCTCAGTGTTGTGAGAACGATGACTGGTTAAAATTTTTGGTGTTTTCTTGTTCAGTCCATAGGCCTACATCATGTGGCAAACCGGTGAGCATGTGGCTCTATTAGTATAGGAGATACCTGAAAACATATCACACTTTTCATCATAGTGCTTTTACCAATGCATAAAATGCATGGAGAAGTCATTTCGAATGACTGGTCCTCAGTGTTGTGAGAACGATGACTGGTTAAAATTTTTGGTGGTTTCTTGTTCAGTCCACAGGCCTACATCATGTGGCAAACCGGTGAGCATGTGGCTCTATTAGAATAGGAGATACCTGAAAACATATCACACTTTTCATCATAGTGCTTTTACCAATGCATAAAATGCATGGAGAAGTCATTTCGAATGACTGGTCCTCAGTGTTGTGAGAACGATGACTGGTTAAAATTTTTGGTGGTTTCTTGTTCAGTCCATAGGCCTACAGCATGTGGCAAACCGGTGAGCATGTGGCTCTATTAGTATAGGAGATACCTGAAAATATATCACACTTTTCATCATAGTGCTTTTACCAATGCATAAAATGCATGGAGAAGTCATTTCGAATGACTGGTCCTCAGTGTTGTGAGAACGATGACTGGTTAAAATTTTTGGTGGTTTCTTGTTCAGTCCATAGGCCTACAGCATGTGGCAAACCGGTGAGCATGTGGCTCTATTAGTATAGGAGATACCTGAAAACATATCACACTTTTCATCATAGTGCTTTTACCAATGCATAAAATGCATGGAGAAGTCATTTCGAATGACTGGTCCTCAGTGTTGTGAGAACGATGACTGGTTAAAATTTTTGGTGGTTTCTTGTTCAGTCCATAGGCCTACATCATGTGGCAAACCGGTGAGCATGTGGCTCTATTAGTATAGGAGATACCTGAAAACATATCACACTTTTCATCATAGTGCTTTTACCAATGCATAAAATGCATGGAGAAGTCATTTCGAATGACTGGTCCTCAGTGTTGTGAGAACGATGACTGGTTAAAATTTTTGGTGGTTTCTTGTTCAGTCCATAGGCCTACATCATGTGGCAAACCGGTGAGCATGTGGCTCTATTAGTATAGGAGATACCTGAAAACATATCACACTTTTCATCATAGTGCTTTTACCAATGCATAAAATGCATGGAGAAGTCATTTCGAATGACTGGTCCTCAGTGTTGTGAGAACGATGACTGGTTAAAATTTTTGGTGGTTTCTTGTTCAGTCCATAGGCCTACATCATGTGGCAAACCGGTGAGCATGTGGCTCTATTAGTATAGGAGATACCTGAAAACATATCACACTTTTCATCATAGTGCTTTTACCAATGCATAAAATGCATGGAGAAGTCATTTCGAATGACTGGTCCTCAGTGTTGTGAGAACGATGACTGGTTAAAATTTTTGGTGGTTTCTTGTTCAGTCCATAGGCCTACATCATGTGGCAAACCGGTGAGCATGTGGCTCTATTAGTATAGGAGATACCTGAAAACATATCACACTTTTCAATCATAGTGCTTTTACCAATGCATAAAATGCATGGAGAAGTCATTTCGAATGACTGGTCCTCAGTGTTGTGAGAACGATGACTGGTTAAAATTTTTGGTGGTTTCTTGTTCAGTCCATAGGCCTACATCATGTGGCAAACCGGTGAGCATGTGGCTCTATTAGTATAGGAGATACCTGAAAACATATCACACTTTTCATCATAGTGCTTTTACCAATGCATAAAATGCATGGAGAAGTCATTTCGAATGACTGGTCCTCAGTGTTGTGAGAACGATGAGTGGTTAAAATTTTTGGTGGTTTCTTGTTCAGTCCATAGGCCTACATCATGTGGCAAACCGGTGAGCATGTGGCTCTATTAGTATAGGAGATACCTGAAAACATATCACACTTTTCATCATAGTGCTTTTACCAATGCATAAAATGCATGGAGAAGTCATTTCGAATGACTGGTCCTCAGTGTTGTGAGAACGATGACTGGTTAAAATTTTTGGTGGTTTCTTGTTCAGTCCATAGGCCTACATCATGTGGCAAACCGGTGAGCATGTGGCTCTATTAGTATAGGAGATACCTGAAAACATATCACACTTTTCATCATAGTGCTTTTACCAATGCATAAAATGCATGGAGAAGTCATTTCGAATGACTGGTCCTCAGTGTTGTGAGAACGATGACTGGTTAAAATTTTTGGTGGTTTCTTGTTCAGTCCATAGGCCTACATCATGTGGCAAACCGGTGAGCATGTGGCTCTATTAGTATAGGAGATACCTGAAAACATATCACACTTTTCATCATAGTGCTTTTACCAATGCATAAAATGCATGGAGAAGTCATTTCGAATGACTGGTCCTCAGTGTTGTGAGAACGATGACTGGATAAAATTTTTGGTGGTTTCTTGTTCAGTCCATAGGCCTACATCATGTGGCAAACCGGTGAGCATGTGGCTCTATTAGTATAGGAGATACCTGAAAACATATCACACTTTTCATCATAGTGCTTTTACCAATGCATAAAATGCATGGAGAAGTCATTTCGAATGACTGGTCCTCAGTGTTGTGAGAATGATGACTGGTTAAAATTTTTCGTGGTTTCTTGTTCAGTCCATAGGCCTACATCATGTGGCAAACCGGTGAGCATGTGGCTCTATTAGTATAGGAGATACCTGAAAACATATCACACTTTTCATCATAGTGCTTTTACCAATGCATAAAATGCATGGAGAAGTCATTTCGAATGACTGGTCCTCAGTGTTGTGAGAACGATGACTGGTTAAAATTTTTGGTGGTTTCTTGTTCAGTCCATAGGCCTACATCATGTGGCAAACCGGTGAGCATGTGGCTCGATTAGTATAGGAGATACCTGAAAACATATCACACTTTTCATCATAGTGCTTTTACCAATGCATAAAATGCATGGAGAAGTCATTTCGAATGACTGGTCCTCAGTGTTGTGAGAACGATGACTGGTTAAAATTTTTGGTGGTTTCTTGTTCAGTCCATAGGCCTACATCATGTGGCAAACCGGTGAGCATGTGGCTCTATTAGTATAGGAGATACCTGAAAACATATCACACTTTTCATCATAGTGCTTTTACCAATGCATAAAATGCATGGAGAAGTCATTTCGAATGACTTGTCCTCAGTGTTGTGAGAACGATGACTGGTTAAAATTTTTGGTGGTTTCTTGTTCAGTCCATAGGCCTACATCATGTGGCAAACCGGTGAGCATGTGGCTCTATTAGTATAGGAGATACCTGAAAACATATCACACTTTTCATCATAGTGCTTTTACCAATGCATAAAATGCATGGAGAAGTCATTTCGAATGACTGGTCCTCAGTGTTGTGAGAACGATGACTGGTTAAAATTTTTGGTGGTTTCTTGTTCAGTCCATAGGCCTACATCATGTGGCAAACCGGTGAGCATGTGGCTCTATTAGTATAGGAGATACCTGAAAACATATCACACTTTTCATCATAGTGCTTTTACCAATGCATAAAATGCATGGAGAAGTCATTTCGAATGACTGGTCCTCAGTGTTGTGAGAACGATGACTGGTTAAAATTTTTGGTTTCTTGTTCAGTCCATAGGCCTACATCATGTGGCAAACCGGTGAGCATGTGGCTCTATTAGTATAGGAGATACCTGAAAACATATCACACTTTTCATCATAGTGCTTTTACCAATGCATAAAATGCATGGAGAAGTCATTTCGAATGACTGGTCCTCAGTGTTGTGAGAACGATGACTGGTTAAAATTTTTGGTGGTTTCTTGTTCAGTCCATAGGCCTACATCATGTGGCAAACCGGTGAGCATGTGGCTCTATTAGTATAGGAGATACCTGAAAACATATCACACTTTTCATCATAGTGCTTTTACCAATGCATAAAATGCATGGAGAAGTCATTTCGAATGACTGGTCCTCAGTGTTGTGAGAACGATGACTGGTTAAAATTTTTGGTGGTTTCTTGTTCAGTCCATAGGCCTACATCATGTGGCAAACCGGTGAGCATGTGGCTCTATTAGTATAGGAGATACCTGAAAACATATCACACTTTTCATCATAGTGCTTTTACCAATGCATAAAATGCATGGAGAAGTCATTTCGAATGACTGGTCCTCAGTGTTGTGAGAACGATGACTGGTTAAAATTTTTGGTGGTTTCTTGTTCAGTCCATAGGCCTACATCATGTGGCAAACCGGTGAGCATGTGGCTCTATTAGTATAGGAGATACCTGAAAACATATCACACTTTTCATCATAGTGCTTTTACCAATGCATAAAATGCATGGAGAAGTCATTTCGAATGACTGGTCCTCAGTGTTGTGAGAACGATGACTGGTTAAAATTTTTGGTGGTTTCTTGTTCAGTCCATAGGCCTACATCATGTGGCAAACCGGTGAGCATGTGGCTCTATTAGTATAGGAGATACCTGAAAACATATCACACTTTTCATCATAGTGCTTTTACCAATGCATAAAATGCATGGAGAAGTCATTTCGAATGACTGGTCCTCAGTGTTGTGAGAACGATGACTGGTTAAAATTTTTGGTGGTTTCTTGTTCAGTCCATAGGCCTACATCATGTGGCAAACCGGTGAGCATGTGGCTCTATTAGTATAGGAGATACCTGAAAACATATCACACTTTTCATCATAGTGCATTTACCAATGCATAAAATGCATGGAGAAGTCATTTCGAATGACTGGTCCTCAGTGTTGTGAGAACGATGACTGGTTAAAATTTTTGGTGGTTTCTTGTTCAGTCCATAGGCCTACATCATGTGGCAAACCGGTGAGCATGTGGCTCTATTAGTATAGGAGATACCTGAAAACATATCACACTTTTCATCATAGTGCTTTTACCAATGCATAAAATGCATGGAGAAGTCATTTCGAATGACTGGTCCTCAGTGTTGTGAGAACGATGACTGGTTAAAATTTTTGGTGGTTTCTTGTTCAGTCCATAGGCCTACATCATGTGGCAAACCGGTGAGCATGTGGCTCTATTAGTATAGGAGATACCTGAAAACATATCACACTTTTCATCATAGTGCTTTTACCAATGCATAAAATGCATGGAGAAGTCATTTCGAATGACTGGTCCTCAGTGTTGTGAGAACGATGACTGGATAAAATTTTTGGTGGTTTCTTGTTCAGTCCATAGGCCTACATCATGTGGCAAACCGGTGAGCATGTGGCTCTATTAGTATAGGAGATACCTGAAAACATATCACACTTTTCATCATAGTGCTTTTACCAATGCATAAAATGCATGGAGAAGTCATTTCGAATGACTGGTCCTCAGTGTTGTGAGAACGATGACTGGTTAAAATTTTTGGTGGTTTCTTGTTCAGTCCATAGGCCTACATCATGTGGCAAACCGGTGAGCATGTGGCTCTATTAGTTTAGGAGATACCTGAAAACATATCACACATTTCATCATAGTGCTTTTACCAATGCATAAAATGCATGGAGAAGTCATTTCGAATGACTGGTCCTCAGTGTTGTGAGAACGATGACTGGATAAAATTTTTGGTGGTTTCTTGTTCAGTCCATAGGCCTACATCATGTGGCAAACCGGTGAGCATGTGGCTCTATTAGTATAGGAGATACCTGAAAACATATCACACTTTTCATCATAGTGCTTTTACCAATGCATAAAATGCATGGAGAAGTCATTTCGAATGACTGGTCCTCAGTGTTGTGAGAACGATGACTGGTTAAAATTTTTGGTGGTTTCTTGTTCAGTCCATAGGCCTACATCATGTGGCAAACCGGTGAGCATGTGGCTCTATTAGTATAGGAGATACCTGAAAACATATCACACTTTTCATCATAGTTCATTTACCAATGCATAAAATGCATGGAGAAGTCATTTCGAATGACTGGTCCTCAGTGTTGTGAGAACGATGACTGGTTAAAATTTTTGGTGGTTTCTTGTTCAGTCCATAGGCCTACATCATGTGGCAAACCGGTGAGCATGTGGCTCTATTAGTATAGGAGATACCTGAAAACATATCACACTTTTCATCATAGTGCTTTTACCAATGCATAAAATGCATGGAGAAGTCATTTCGAATGACTGGTCCTCAGTGTTGTGAGAACGATGACTGGTTAAAATTTTTGGTGGTTTCTTGTTCAGTCCATAGGCCTACATCATGTGGCAAACCGGTGAGCATGTGGCTCTATTAGTATAGGAGATACCTGAAAACATATCACACTTTTCATCATAGTGCTTTTACCAATGCATAAAATGCATGGAGAAGTCATTTCGAATGACTGGTCCTCAGTGTTGTGAGAACGATGACTGGTTAAAATTTTTGGTGGTTTCTTGTTCAGTCCATAGGCCTACATCATGTGGCAAACCGGTGAGCATGTGGCTCTATTAGTATAGGAGATACCTGAAAACATATCACACTTTTCATCATAGTGCTTTTACCAATGCATAAAATGCATGGAGAAGTCATTTCGAATGACTGGTCCTCAGTGTTGTGAGAACGATGACTGGTTAAAATTTTTGGTGGTTTCTTGTTCAGTCCATAGGCCTACATCATGTGGCAAACCGGTGAGCATGTGGCTCTATTAGTTTAGGAGATACCTGAAAACATATCACACATTTCATCATAGTGCTTTTACCAATGCATAAAATGCATGGAGAAGTCATTTCGAATGACTGGTCCTCAGTGTTGTGAGAACGATGACTGGATAAAATTTTTGGTGGTTTCTTGTTCAGTCCATAGGCCTACATCATGTGGCAAACCGGTGAGCATGTGGCTCTATTAGTATAGGAGATACCTGAAAACATATCACACTTTTCATCATAGTGCTTTTACCAATGCATAAAATGCATGGAGAAGTCATTTCGAATGACTGGTCCTCAGTGTTGTGAGAACGATGACTGGTTAAAATTTTTGGTGGTTTCTTGTTCAGTCCATAGGCCTACATCATGTGGCAAACCGGTGAGCATGTGGCTCTATTAGTATAGGAGATACCTGAAAACATATCACACTTTTCATCATAGTGCTTTTACCAATGCATAAAATGCATGGAGAAGTCATTTCGAATGACTGGTCCTCAGTGTTGTGAGAATGATGACTGGTTAAAATTTTTGGTGGTTTCTTGTTCAGTCCATAGGCCTACATCATGTGGCAAACCGGTGAGCATGTGGCTCTATTAGTATAGGAGATACCTGAAAACATATCACACTTTTCATCATAGTGCTTTTACCAATGCATAAAATGCATGGAGAAGTCATTTCGAATGACTGGTCCTCAGTGTTGTGAGAACGATGACTGGATAAAATTTTTGGTGGTTTCTTGTTCAGTCCATAGGCCTACATCATGTGGCAAACCGGTGAGCATGTGGCTCTATTAGTATAGGAGATACCTGAAAACATATCACACTTTTCATCATAGTGCTTTTACCAATGCATAAAATGCATGGAGAAGTCATTTCGAATGACTGGTCCTCAGTGTTGTGAGAACGATGACTGGTTAAAATTTTTGGTGGTTTCTTGTTCAGTCCATAGGCCTACATCATGTGGCAAACCGGTGAGCATGTGGCTCTATTAGTTTAGGAGATACCTGAAAACATATCACACATTTCATCATAGTGCTTTTACCAATGCATAAAATGCATGGAGAAGTCATTTCGAATGACTGGTCCTCAGTGTTGTGAGAACGATGACTGGATAAAATTTTTGGTGGTTTCTTGTTCAGTCCATAGGCCTACATCATGTGGCAAACCGGTGAGCATGTGGCTCTATTAGTATAGGAGATACCTGAAAACATATCACACTTTTCATCATAGTGCTTTTACCAATGCATAAAATGCATGGAGAAGTCATTTTGAATGACTGGTCCTCAGTGTTGTGAGAATGATGACTGGTTAAAATTTTTGGTGGTTTCTTGTTCAGTCCATAGGCCTACATCATGTGGCAAACCGGTGAGCATGTGGCTCTATTAGTATAGGAGATACCTGAAAACATATCACACTTTTCATCATAGTGCTTTTACCAATGCATAAAATGCATGGAGAAGTCATTTCGAATGACTGGTCCTCAGTGTTGTGAGAACGATGACTGGTTAAAATTTTTGGTGGTTTCTTGTTCAGTCCATAGGCCTACATCATGTGGCAAACCGGTGAGCATGTGGCTCTATTAGTATAGGAGATACCTGAAAACATATCACACTTTTCATCATAGTGCTTTTACCAATGCATAAAATGCATGGAGAAGTCATTTCGAATGACTGGTCCTCAGTGTTGTGAGAACGATGACTGGTTAAAATTTTTGGTGGTTTCTGGTTCAGTCCATAGGCCTACATCATGTGGCAAACCGGTGAGCATGCGGCTCTATTAGTATAGGAGATACCTGAAAACATATCACACTTTTCATCATAGTGCTTTTACCAATGCATAAAATGCATGGAGAAGTCATTTTGAATGACTGGTCCTCAGTGTTGTGAGAACGATGACTGGTTAAAATTTTTGGTGGTTTCTTGTTCAGTCCATAGGCCTACATCATGTGGCAAACCGGTGAGCATGTGGCTCTATTAGTATAGGAGATACCTGAAAACATATCACATTTTTCATCATAGTGCTTTTACCAATGCATAAAATGCATGGAGAAGTCATTTCGAATGACTGGTCCTCAGTGTTGTGAGAATGATGACTGGTTAAAATTTTTGGTGGTTTCTTGTTCAGTCCATAGGCCTACATCATGTGGCAAACCGGTGAGCATGTGGCTCTATTAGTATAGGAGATACCTGAAAACATATCACACTTTTCATCATAGTGCTTTTACCAATGCATAAAATGCATGGAGAAGTCATTTCGAATGACTGGTCCTCAGTGTTGTGAGAACGATGACTGGTTAAAATTTTTGGTGGTTTCTTGTTCAGTCCATAGGCCTACATCATGTGGCAAACCGGTGAGCATGTGGCTCGATTAGTATAGGAGATACCTGAAAACATATCACACTTTTCATCATAGTGCTTTTACCAATGCATAAAATGCATGGAGAAGTCATTTCGAATGACTGGTCCTCAGTGTTGTGAGAACGATGACTGGTTAAAATTTTTGGTGGTTTCTTGTTCAGTCCATAGGCCTACATCATGTGGCAAACCGGTGAGCATGTGGCTCTATTAGTATAGGAGATACCTGAAAACATATCACACTTTTCATCATAGTGCTTTTACCAATGCATAAAATGCATGGAGAAGTCATTTCGAATGACTGGTCCTCAGTGTTGTGAGAACGATGACTGGTTAAAATTTTTGGTGGTTTCTTGTTCAGTCCATAGGCCTACATCATGTGGCAAACCGGTGAGCATGTGGCTCTATTAGTATAGGAGATACCTGAAAACATATCACACTTTTCATCATAGTGCTTTTACCAATGCATAAAATGCATGGAGAAGTCATTTCGAATGACTGGTCCTCAGTGTTGTGAGAACGATGACTGGTTAAAATTTTTGGTGGTTTCTTGTTCAGTCCATAGGCCTACATCATGTGGCAAACCGGTGAGCATGTGGCTCTATTAGTATAGGAGATACCTGAAAACATATCACACTTTTCATCATAGTGCTTTTACCAATGCATAAAATGCATGGAGAAGTCATTTTGAATGACTGGTCCTCAGTGTTGTGAGAACGATGACTGGTTAAAATTTTTGGTGGTTTCTTGTTCAGTCCATAGGCCTACATCATGTGGCAAACCGGTGAGCATGTGGCTCTATTAGTATAGGAGATACCTGAAAACATATCACATTTTTCATCATAGTGCTTTTACCAATGCATAAAATGCATGGAGAAGTCATTTCGAATGACTGGTCCTCAGTGTTGTGAGAATGATGACTGGTTAAAATTTTTGGTGGTTTCTTGTTCAGTCCATAGGCCTACATCATGTGGCAAACCGGTGAGCATGTGGCTCTATTAGTATAGGAGATACCTGAAAACATATCACACTTTTCATCATAGTGCTTTTACCAATGCATAAAATGCATGGAGAAGTCATTTCGAATGACTGGTCCTCAGTGTTGTGAGAACGATGACTGGTTAAAATTTTTGGTGGTTTCTTGTTCAGTCCATAGGCCTACATCATGTGGCAAACCGGTGAGCATGTGGCTCGATTAGTATAGGAGATACCTGAAAACATATCACACTTTTCATCATAGTGCTTTTACCAATGCATAAAATGCATGGAGAAGTCATTTCGAATGACTGGTCCTCAGTGTTGTGAGAACGATGACTGGTTAAAATTTTTGGTGGTTTCTTGTTCAGTCCATAGGCCTACATCATGTGGCAAACCGGTGAGCATGTGGCTCTATTAGTATAGGAGATACCTGAAAACATATCACACTTTTCATCATAGTGCTTTTACCAATGCATAAAATGCATGGAGAAGTCATTTCGAATGACTGGTCCTCAGTGTTGTGAGAACGATGACTGGTTAAAATTTTTGGTGGTTTCTTGTTCAGTCCATAGGCCTACATCATGTGGCAAACCGGTGAGCATGTGGCTCTATTAGTATAGGAGATACCTGAAAACATCACACTTTTCATCATAGTGCTTTTACCAATGCATAAAATGCATGGAGAAGTCATTTCGAATGACTGGTCCTCAGTGTTGTGAGAACGATGACTGGTTAAAATTTTTGGTGGTTTCTTGTTCAGTCCATAGGCCTACATCATGTGGCAAACCGGTGAGCATGTGGCTCTATTAGTATAGGAGATACCTGAAAACATATCACACTTTTCATCATAGTGCTTTTACCAATGCATAAAATGCATGGAGAAGTCATTTTGAATGACTGGTCCTCAGTGTTGTGAGAACGATGACTGGTTAAAATTTTTGGTGGTTTCTTGTTCAGTCCATAGGCCTACATCATGTGGCAAACCGGTGAGCATGTGGCTCTATTAGTATAGGAGATACCTGAAAACATATCACACTTTTCATCATAGTGCTTTTACCAATGCATAAAATGCATGGAGAAGTCATTTCGAATGACTGGTCCTCAGTGTTGTGAGAACGATGACTGGTTAAAATTTTTGGTGGTTTCTTGTTCAGTCCATAGGCCTACATCATGTGGCAAACCGGTGAGCATGTGGCTCTATTAGTATAGGAGATACCTGAAAACATCACACTTTTCATCATAGTGCTTTTACCAATGCATAAAATGCATGGAGAAGTCATTTCGAATGACTGGTCCTCAGTGTTGTGAGAACGATGACTGGTTAAAATTTTTGGTGGTTTCTTGTTCAGTCCATAGGCCTACATCATGTGGCAAACCGGTGAGCATGTGGCTCTATTAGTATAGGAGATACCTGAAAACATATCACACTTTTCATCATAGTGCTTTTACCAATGCATAAAATGCATGGAGAAGTCATTTTGAATGACTGGTCCTCAGTGTTGTGAGAACGATGACTGGTTAAAATTTTTGGTGGTTTCTTGTTCAGTCCATAGGCCTACATCATGTGGCAAACCGGTGAGCATGTGGCTCTATTAGTATAGGAGATACCTGAAAACATATCACATTTTTCATCATAGTGCTTTTACCAATGCATAAAATGCATGGAGAAGTCATTTCGAATGACTGGTCCTCAGTGTTGTGAGAATGATGACTGGTTAACATTTTTGGTGGTTTCTTGTTCAGTCCATAGGCCTACATCATGTGGCAAACCGGTGAGCATGTGGCTCTATTAGTATAGGAGATACCTGAAAACATATCACACTTTTCATCATAGTGCTTTTACCAATGCATAAAATGCATGGAGAAGTCATTTCGAATGACTGGTCCTCAGTGTTGTGAGAACGATGACTGGTTAAAATTTTTGGTGGTTTCTTGTTCAGTCCATAGGCCTACATCATGTGGCAAACCGGTGAGCATGTGGCTTTATTAGTATAGGAGATACCTGAAAACATATCACACTTTTCATCATAGTGCTTTTACCAATGCATAAAATGCATGGAGAAGTCATTTCGAATGACTGGTCCTCAGTGTTGTGAGAACGATGACTGGTTAAAATTATTGGTGGTTTCTTGTTCAGTCCATAGGCCTACATCATGTGGCAAACCGTTGAGCATGTGGCTCTATTAGTATAGGAGATACCTGAAAACATATCACACTTTTCATCATAGTGCTTTTACCAATGCATAAAATGCATGGAGAAGTCATTTCGAATGACTGGTCCTCAGTGTTGTGAGAACGATGACTGGTTAAAATTTTTGGTGGTTTCTTGTTCAGTCCATAGGCCTACATCATGTGGCAAACCGGTGAGCATGTGGCTCTATTAGTATAGGAGATACCTGAAAACATATCACACTTTTCATCATAGTGCTTTTACCAATGCATAAAATGCATGGAGAAGTCATTTCGAATGACTGGTCCTCAGTGTTGTGAGAACGATGACTGGATAAAATTTTTGGTGGTTTCTTGTTCAGTCCATAGGCCTACATCATGTGGCAAACCGGTGAGCATGTGGCTCTATTAGTATAGGAGATACCTGAAAACATATCACACTTTTCATCATAGTGCTTTTACCAATGCATAAAATGCATGGAGAAGTCATTTCGAATGACTGGTCCTCAGTGTTGTGAGAATGATGACTGGTTAAAATTTTTGGTGGTTTCTTGTTCAGTCCATAGGCCTACATCATGTGGCAAACCGGTGAGCATGTGGCTGTATTAGTATATGAGATACCTGAAAACATCACACTTTTCATCATAGTGCTTTTACCAATGCATAACATGCATGGAGAAGTCATTTCGAATGACTGGTCCTCAGTGTTGTGAGAACGATGACTGGTTAAAATTTTTGGTGGTTTCTTGTTCAGTCCATAGGCCTACATCATGTGGCAAACCGGTGAGCATGTGGCTCTATTAGTATAGGAGATACCTGAAAACATATCACACTTTTCATCATAGTGCTTTTACCAATGCATAAAATGCATGGAGAAGTCATTTCGAATGACTGGTCCTCAGTGTTGTGAGAACGATGACTGGTTAAAATTTTTGGTGGTTTCTTGTTCAGTCCATAGGCCTACATCATGTGGCAAACCGGTGAGCATGTGGCTCTATTAGTATAGGAGATACCTGAAAACATATCACACTTTTCATCATAGTGCTTTTACCAATGCATAAAATGCATGGAGAAGTCATTTCGAATGACTGGTCCTCAGTGTTGTGAGAACGATGACTGGATAAAATTTTTGGTGGTTTCTTGTTCAGTCCATAGGCCTACATCATGTGGCAAACCGGTGAGCATGTGGCTCTATTAGTATAGGAGATACCTGAAAACATATCACACTTTTCATCATAGTGCTTTTACCAATGCATAAAATGCATGGAGAAGTCATTTCGAATGACTGGTCCTCAGTGTTGTGAGAATGATGACTGGTTAACATTTTTGGTGGTTTCTTGTTCAGTCCATAGGCCTACATCATGTGGCAAACCGGTGAGCATGTGGCTGTATTAGTATATGAGATACCTGAAAACATCACACTTTTCATCATAGTGCTTTTACCAATGCATAACATGCATGGAGAAGTCATTTCGAATGACTGGTCCTCAGTGTTGTGAGAACGATGACTGGTTAAAATTTTTGGTGGTTTCTTGTTCAGTCCATAGGCCTACATCATGTGGCAAACCGGTGAGCATGTGGCTCTATTAGTATAGGAGATACCTGAAAACATATCACACTTTTCATCATAGTGCTTTTACCAATGCATAAAATGCATGGAGAAGTCATTTCGAATGACTGGTCCTCAGTGTTGTGAGAACGATGACTGGTTAAAATTTTTGGTGGTTTCTTGTTCAGTCCATAGGCCTACATCATGTGGCAAACCGGTGAGCATGTGGCTCTATTAGTATAGGAGATACCTGAAAACATATCACACTTTTCATCATAGTGCTTTTACCAATGCATAAAATGCATGGAGAAGTCATTTCGAATGACTGGTCCTCAGTGTTGTGAGAATGATGACTGGTTAAAATTTTTGGTGGTTTCTTGTTCAGTCCATAGGCCTACATCATGTGGCAAACCGGTGAGCATGTGGCTCTATTAGTATAGGAGATACCTGAAAACATATCACACTTTTCATCATAGTGCTTTTACCAATGCATAAAATGCATGGAGAAGTCATTTCGAATGACTGGTCCTCAGTGTTGTGAGAACGATGACTGGTTAAAATTTTTGGTGGTTTCTTGTTCAGTCCATAGGCCTACATCATGTGGCAAACCGGTGAGCATGTGGCTCTATTAGTATAGGAGATACCTGAAAACATATCACACTTTTCATCATAGTGCTTTTACCAATGCATAAAATGCATGGAGAAGTCATTTCGAATGACTGGTCCTCAGTGTTGTGAGAACGATGACTGGTTAAAATTTTTGGTGGTTTCTTGTTCAGTCCATAGGCCTACATCATGTGGCAAACCGGTGAGCATGTGGCTTTATTAGTATAGGAGATACCTGAAAACATATCACACTTTTCATCATAGTGCTTTTACCAATGCATAAAATGCATGGAGAAGTCATTTCGAATGACTGGTCTTCAGTGTTGTGAGAACGATGACTGGTTAAAATTTTTGGTGGTTTCTTGTTCAGTCCATAGGCCTACATCATGTGGCAAACCGGTGAGCATGTGGCTCTATTAGTATAGGAGATACCTGAAAACATATCACACTTTTCATCATAGTGCTTTTACCAATGCATAAAATGCATAGAGAAGTCATTTCGAATGACTGGTCCTCAGTGTTGTGAGAACGATGACTGGTTAAAATTTTTGGTGGTTTCTTGTTCAGTCCATAGGCCTACATCATGTGGCAAACCGGTGAGCATGTGGCTCTATTAGTATAGGAGATACCTGAAAACATATCACACTTTTCATCATAGTGCTTTTACCAATGCATAAAATGCATGGAGAAGTCATTTCGAATGACTGGTCCTCAGTGTTGTGAGAACGATGACTGGATAAAATTTTTGGTGGTTTCTTGTTCAGTCCATAGGCCTACATCATGTGGCAAACCGGTGAGCATGTGGCTCTATTAGTATAGGAGATACCTGAAAACATATCACACTTTTCATCATAGTGCTTTTACCAATGCATAAAATGCATGGAGAAGTCATTTCGAATGACTGGTCCTCAGTGTTGTGAGAACGATGACTGGTTAAAATTTTTCGTGGTTTCTTGTTCAGTCCATAGGCCTACATCATGTGGCAAACCGGTGAGCATGTGGCTCTATTAGTATAGGAGATACCTGAAAACATATCACACTTTTCATCATAGTGCTTTTACCAATGCATAAAATGCATGGAGAAGTCATTTCGAATGACTGGTCCTCAGTGTTGTGAGAACGATGACTGGTTAAAATTTTTGGTGGTTTCTTGTTCAGTCCATAGGCCTACATCATGTGGCAAACCGGTGAGCATGTGGCTCGATTAGTATAGGAGATACCTGAAAACATATCACACTTTTCATCATAGTGCTTTTACCAATGCATAAAATGCATGGAGAAGTCATTTCGAATGACTGGTCCTCAGTGTTGTGAGAACGATGACTGGTTAAAATTTTTGGTGGTTTCTTGTTCAGTCCATAGGCCTACATCATGTGGCAAACCGGTGAGCATGTGGCTCTATTAGTATAGGAGATACCTGAAAACATATCACACTTTTCATCATAGTGCTTTTACCAATGCATAAAATGCATGGAGAAGTCATTTCGAATGACTGGTCCTCAGTGTTGTGAGAACGATGACTGGTTAAAATTTTTGGTGGTTTCTTGTTCAGTCCATAGGCCTACATCATGTGGCAAACCGGTGAGCATGTGGCTCTATTAGTATAGGAGATACCTGAAAACATATCACACTTTTCATCATAGTGCTTTTACCAATGCATAAAATGCATGGAGAAGTCATTTCGAATGACTGGTCCTCAGTGTTGTGAGAACGATGACTGGTTAAAATTTTTGGTGGTTTCTTGTTCAGTCCATAGGCCTACATCATGTGGCAAACCGGTGAGCATGTGGCTCTATTAGTATAGGAGATACCTGAAAACATATCACACTTTTCATCATAGTGCTTTTACCAATGCATAAAATGCATGGAGAAGTCATTTCGAATGACTGGTCCTCAGTGTTGTGAGAACGATGACTGGTTAAAATTTTTGGTGGTTTCTTGTTCAGTCCATAGGCCTACATCATGTGGCAAACCGGTGAGCATGTGGCTCTATTAGTATAGGAGATACCTGAAAACATATCACACTTTTCAATCATAGTGCTTTTACCAATGCATAAAATGCATGAAGTCATTTCGAATGACTGGTCCTCAGTGTTGTGAGAACGATGACTGGTTAAAATTTTTGGTGGTTTCTTGTTCAGTCCATAGGCCTACATCATGTGGCAAACCGGTGAGCATGTGGCTCTATTAGTATAGGAGATACCTGAAAACATATCACACTTTTCATCATAGTGCTTTTACCAATGCATAAAATGCATGGAGAAGTCATTTCGAATGACTGGTCCTCAGTGTTGTGAGAACGATGACTGGTTAAAATTTTTGGTGGTTTCTTGTTCAGTCCATAGGCCTACATCATGTGGCAAACCGGTGAGCATGTGGCTCTATTAGTATAGGAGATACCTGAAAACATATCACACTTTTCATCATAGTGCTTTTACCAATGCATAAAATGCATGGAGAAGTCATTTCGAATGACTGGTCCTCAGTGTTGTGAGAATGATGACTGGTTAAAATTTTTGGTGGTTTCTTGTTCAGTCCATAGGCCTACATCATGTGGCAAACCGGTGAGCATGTGGCTGTATTAGTATATGAGATACCTGAAAACATCACACTTTTCATCATAGTGCTTTTACCAATGCATAACATGCATGGAGAAGTCATTTCGAATGACTGGTCCTCAGTGTTGTGAGAACGATGACTGGTTAAAATTTTTGGTGGTTTCTTGTTCAGTCCATAGGCCTACATCATGTGGCAAACCGGTGAGCATGTGGCTCTATTAGTATAGGAGATACCTGAAAACATATCACACTTTTCATCATAGTGCTTTTACCAATGCATAAAATGCATGGAGAAGTCATTTCGAATGACTGGTCCTCAGTGTTGTGAGAACGATGACTGGTTAAAATTTTTGGTGGTTTCTTGTTCAGTCCATAGGCCTACATCATGTGGCAAACCGGTGAGCATGTGGCTCTATTAGTATAGGAGATACCTGAAAACATATCACACTTTTCATCATAGTGCTTTTACCAATGCATAAAATGCATGGAGAAGTCATTTCGAATGACTGGTCCTCAGTGTTGTGAGAACGATGACTGGATAAAATTTTTGGTGGTTTCTTGTTCAGTCCATAGGCCTACATCATGTGGCAAACCGGTGAGCATGTGGCTCTATTAGTATAGGAGATACCTGAAAACATATCACACTTTTCATCATAGTGCTTTTACCAATGCATAAAATGCATGGAGAAGTCATTTCGAATGACTGGTCCTCAGTGTTGTGAGAATGATGACTGGTTAAAATTTTTGGTGGTCTTGTTCAGTCCATAGGCCTACATCATGTGGCAAACCGGTGAGCATGTGGCTGTATTAGTATATGAGATACCTGAAAACATCACACTTTTCATCATAGTGCTTTTACCAATGCATAACATGCATGGAGAAGTCATTTCGAATGACTGGTCCTCAGTGTTGTGAGAACGATGACTGGTTAAAATTTTTGGTGGTTTCTTGTTCAGTCCATAGGCCTACATCATGTGGCAAACCGGTGAGCATGTGGCTCTATTAGTATAGGAGATACCTGAAAACATATCACACTTTTCATCATAGTGCTTTTACCAATGCATAAAATGCATGGAGAAGTCATTTCGAATGACTGGTCCTCAGTGTTGTGAGAACGATGACTGGTTAAAATTTTTGGTGGTTTCTTGTTCAGTCCATAGGCCTACATCATGTGGCAAACCGGTGAGCATGTGGCTCGATTAGTATAGGAGATACCTGAAAACATATCACACTTTTCATCATAGTGCTTTTACCAATGCATAAAATGCATGGAGAAGTCATTTCGAATGACTGGTCCTCAGTGTTGTGAGAATGATGACTGGTTAAAATTTTTCGTGGTTTCTTGTTCAGTCCATAGGCCTACATCATGTGGCAAACCGGTGAGCATGTGGCTCTATTAGTATAGGAGATACCTGAAAACATATCACACTTTTCATCATAGTGCTTTTACCAATGCATAAAATGCATGGAGAAGTCATTTCGAATGACTGGTCCTCAGTGTTGTGAGAACGATGACTGGTTAAAATTTTTGGTGGTTTCTTGTTCAGTCCATAGGCCTACATCATGTGGCAAACCGGTGAGCATGTGGCTCGATTAGTATAGGAGATACCTGAAAACATATCACACTTTTCATCATAGTGCTTTTACCAATGCATAAAATGCATGGAGAAGTCATTTCGAATGACTGGTCCTCAGTGTTGTGAGAACGATGACTGGTTAAAATTTTTGGTGGTTTCTTGTTCAGTCCATAGGCCTACATCATGTGGCAAACCGGTGAGCATGTGGCTCTATTAGTATAGGAGATACCTGAAAATATATCACACTTTTCATCATAGTGCTTTTACCAATGCATAAAATGCATGGAGAAGTCATTTCGAATGACTGGTCCTCAGTGTTGTGAGAACGATGACTGGTTAAAATTTTTGGTGGTTTCTTGTTCAGTCCATAGGCCTACATCATGTGGCAAACCGGTGAGCATGTGGCTCTATTAGTATAGGAGATACCTGAAAACATATCACACTTTTCATCATAGTGCTTTTACCAATGCATAAAATGCATGGAGAAGTCATTTCGAATGACTGGTCCTCAGTGTTGTGAGAACGATGACTGGTTAAAATTTTTGGTGGTTTCTTGTTCAGTCCATAGGCCTACATCATGTGGCAAACCGGTGAGCATGTGGCTCTATTAGTATAGGAGATACCTGAAAACATATCACACTTTTCATCATAGTGCTTTTACCAATGCATAAAATGCATGGAGAAGTCATTTCGAATGACTGGTCCTCAGTGTTGTGAGAACGATGACTGGTTAAAATTTTTGGTGGTTTCTTGTTCAGTCCATAGGCCTACATCATGTGGCAAACCGGTGAGCATGTGGCTCTATTAGTATAGGAGATACCTGAAAACATATCACACTTTTCAATCATAGTGCTTTTACCAATGCATAAAATGCATGGAGAAGTCATTTCGAATGACTGGTCCTCAGTGTTGTGAGAACGATGACTGGTTAAAATTTTTGGTGGTTTCTTGTTCAGTCCATAGGCCTACATCATGTGGCAAACCGGTGAGCATGTGGCTCTATTAGTATAGGAGATACCTGAAAACATATCACACTTTTCATCATAGTGCTTTTACCAATGCATAAAATGCATGGAGAAGTCATTTCGAATGACTGGTCCTCAGTGTTGTGAGAACGATGACTGGTTAAAATTTTTGGTGGTTTCTTGTTCAGTCCATAGGCCTACATCATGTGGCAAACCGGTGAGCATGTGGCTCTATTAGTATAGGAGATACCTGAAAACATATCACACTTTTCATCATAGTGCTTTTACCAATGCATAAAATGCATGGAGAAGTCATTTCGAATGACTGGTCCTCAGTGTTGTGAGAACGATGACTGGTTAAAATTTTTGGTGGTTTCTTGTTCAGTCCATAGGCCTACATCATGTGGCAAACCGGTGAGCATGTGGCTCTATTAGTATAGGAGATACCTGAAAACATATCACACTTTTCATCATAGTGCTTTTACCAATGCATAAAATGCATGGAGAAGTCATTTCGAATGACTGGTCCTCAGTGTTGTGAGAACGATGACTGGTTAAAATTTTTGGTGGTTTCTTGTTCAGTCCATAGGCCTACATCATGTGGCAAACCGGTGAGCATGTGGCTCTATTAGTATAGGAGATACCTGAAAACATATCATACTTTTCATCATAGTGCTTTTACCAATGCATAAAATGCATGGAGAAGTCATTTCGAATGACTGGTCCTCAGTGTTGTGAGAACGATGACTGGTTAAAATTTTTGGTGTTTTCTTGTTCAGTCCATAGGCCTACATCATGTGGCAAACCGGTGAGCATGTGGCTCTATTAGTATAGGAGATACCTGAAAACATATCACACTTTTCATCATAGTGCTTTTACCAATGCATAAAATGCATGGAGAAGTCATTTCGAATGACTGGTCCTCAGTGTTGTGAGAACGATGACTGGTTAAAATTTTTGGTGGTTTCTTGTTCAGTCCACAGGCCTACATCATGTGGCAAACCGGTGAGCATGTGGCTCTATTAGAATAGGAGATACCTGAAAACATATCACACTTTTCATCATAGTGCTTTTACCAATGCATAAAATGCATGGAGAAGTCATTTCGAATGACTGGTCCTCAGTGTTGTGAGAACGATGACTGGTTAAAATTTTTGGTGGTTTCTTGTTCAGTCCATAGGCCTACAGCATGTGGCAAACCGGTGAGCATGTGGCTCTATTAGTATAGGAGATACCTGAAAATATATCACACTTTTCATCATAGTGCTTTTACCAATGCATAAAATGCATGGAGAAGTCATTTCGAATGACTGGTCCTCAGTGTTGTGAGAACGATGACTGGTTAAAATTTTTGGTGGTTTCTTGTTCAGTCCATAGGCCTACAGCATGTGGCAAACCGGTGAGCATGTGGCTCTATTAGTATAGGAGATACCTGAAAACATATCACACTTTTCATCATAGTGCTTTTACCAATGCATAAAATGCATGGAGAAGTCATTTCGAATGACTGGTCCTCAGTGTTGTGAGAACGATGACTGGTTAAAATTTTTGGTGGTTTCTTGTTCAGTCCATAGGCCTACATCATGTGGCAAACCGGTGAGCATGTGGCTCTATTAGTATAGGAGATACCTGAAAACATATCACACTTTTCATCATAGTGCTTTTACCAATGCATAAAATGCATGGAGAAGTCATTTCGAATGACTGGTCCTCAGTGTTGTGAGAACGATGACTGGTTAAAATTTTTGGTGGTTTCTTGTTCAGTCCATAGGCCTACATCATGTGGCAAACCGGTGAGCATGTGGCTCTATTAGTATAGGAGATACCTGAAAACATATCACACTTTTCATCATAGTGCTTTTACCAATGCATAAAATGCATGGAGAAGTCATTTCGAATGACTGGTCCTCAGTGTTGTGAGAACGATGACTGGTTAAAATTTTTGGTGGTTTCTTGTTCAGTCCATAGGCCTACATCATGTGGCAAACCGGTGAGCATGTGGCTCTATTAGTATAGGAGATACCTGAAAACATATCACACTTTTCATCATAGTGCTTTTACCAATGCATAAAATGCATGGAGAAGTCATTTCGAATGACTGGTCCTCAGTGTTGTGAGAACGATGACTGGTTAAAATTTTTGGTGGTTTCTTGTTCAGTCCATAGGCCTACATCATGTGGCAAACCGGTGAGCATGTGGCTCTATTAGTATAGGAGATACCTGAAAACATATCACACTTTTCAATCATAGTGCTTTTACCAATGCATAAAATGCATGGAGAAGTCATTTCGAATGACTGGTCCTCAGTGTTGTGAGAACGATGACTGGTTAAAATTTTTGGTGGTTTCTTGTTCAGTCCATAGGCCTACATCATGTGGCAAACCGGTGAGCATGTGGCTCTATTAGTATAGGAGATACCTGAAAACATATCACACTTTTCATCATAGTGCTTTTACCAATGCATAAAATGCATGGAGAAGTCATTTCGAATGACTGGTCCTCAGTGTTGTGAGAACGATGAGTGGTTAAAATTTTTGGTGGTTTCTTGTTCAGTCCATAGGCCTACATCATGTGGCAAACCGGTGAGCATGTGGCTCTATTAGTATAGGAGATACCTGAAAACATATCACACTTTTCATCATAGTGCTTTTACCAATGCATAAAATGCATGGAGAAGTCATTTCGAATGACTGGTCCTCAGTGTTGTGAGAACGATGACTGGTTAAAATTTTTGGTGGTTTCTTGTTCAGTCCATAGGCCTACATCATGTGGCAAACCGGTGAGCATGTGGCTCTATTAGTATAGGAGATACCTGAAAACATATCACACTTTTCATCATAGTGCTTTTACCAATGCATAAAATGCATGGAGAAGTCATTTCGAATGACTGGTCCTCAGTGTTGTGAGAACGATGACTGGTTAAAATTTTTGGTGGTTTCTTGTTCAGTCCATAGGCCTACATCATGTGGCAAACCGGTGAGCATGTGGCTCTATTAGTATAGGAGATACCTGAAAACATATCACACTTTTCATCATAGTGCTTTTACCAATGCATAAAATGCATGGAGAAGTCATTTCGAATGACTGGTCCTCAGTGTTGTGAGAACGATGACTGGATAAAATTTTTGGTTTCTTGTTCAGTCCATAGGCCTACATCATGTGGCAAACCGGTGAGCATGTGGCTCCATTAGTATAGGAGATACCTGAAAACATATCACACTTTTCATCATAGTGCTTTTACCAATGCATAAAATGCATGGAGAAGTCATTTCGAATGACTGGTCCTCAGTGTTGTGAGAATGATGACTGGTTAAAATTTTTCGTGGTTTCTTGTTCAGTCCATAGGCCTACATCATGTGGCAAACCGGTGAGCATGTGGCTCTATTAGTATAGGAGATACCTGAAAACATATCACACTTTTCATCATAGTGCTTTTACCAATGCATAAAATGCATGGAGAAGTCATTTCGAATGACTGGTCCTCAGTGTTGTGAGAACGATGACTGGTTAAAATTTTTGGTGGTTTCTTGTTCAGTCCATAGGCCTACATCATGTGGCAAACTGGTGAGCATGTGGCTCGATTAGTATAGGAGATACCTGAAAACATATCACACTTTTCATCATAGTGCTTTTACCAATGCATAAAATGCATGGAGAAGTCATTTCGAATGACTGGTCCTCAGTGTTGTGAGAACGATGACTGGTTAAAATTTTTGGTGGTTTCTTGTTCAGTCCATAGGCCTACATCATGTGGCAAACCGGTGAGCATGTGGCTCTATTAGTATAGGAGGTACCTGAAAACATATCACACTTTTCATCATAGTGCTTTTACCAATGCATAAAATGCATGGAGAAGTCATTTCGAATGACTGGTCCTCAGTGTTGTGAGAACGATGACTGGTTAAAATTTTTGGTGGTTTCTTGTTCAGTCCATAGGCCTACATCATGTGGCAAACCGGTGAGCATGTGGCTCTATTAGTATAGGAGATACCTGAAAACATATCACACTTTTCATCATAGTGCTTTTACCAATGCATAAAATGCATGGAGAAGTCATTTCGAATGACTGGTCCTCAGTGTTGTGAGAACGATGACTGGTTAAAATTTTTGGTGGTTTCTTGTTCAGTCCATAGGCCTACATCATGTGGCAAACCGGTGAGCATGTGGCTCTATTAGTATAGGAGATACCTGAAAACATATCACACTTTTCATCATAGTGCTTTTACCAATGCATAAAATGCATGGAGAAGTCATTTCGAATGACTGGTCCTCAGTGTTGTGAGAACGATGACTGGTTAAAATTTTTGGTGGTTTCTTGTTCAGTCCATAGGCCTACATCATGTGGCAAACCGGTGAGCATGTGGCTCTATTAGTATAGGAGATACCTGAAAACATATCACACTTTTCATCATAGTGCTTTTACCAATGCATAAAATGCATGGAGAAGTCATTTTGAATGACTGGTCCTCAGTGTTGTGAGAACGATGACTGGTTAAAATTTTTGGTGGTTTCTTGTTCAGTCCATAGGCCTACATCATGTGGCAAACCGGTGAGCATGTGGCTTTATTAGTATAGGAGATACCTGAAAACATATCACACTTTTCATCATAGTGCTTTTACCAATGCATAAAATGCATGGAGAAGTCATTTCGAATGACTGGTCTTCAGTGTTGTGAGAACGATGACTGGTTAAAATTTTTGGTGGTTTCTTGTTCAGTCCATAGGCCTACATCATGTGGCAAACCGGTGAGCATGTGGCTCTATTAGTATAGGAGATACCTGAAAACATATCACACTTTTCATCATAGTGCTTTTACCAATGCATAAAATGCATGGAGAAGTCATTTCGAATGACTGGTCCTCAGTGTTGTGAGAACGATGACTGGTTAAAATTTTTGGTGGTTTCTTGTTCAGTCCATAGGCCTACATCATGTGGCAAACCGGTGAGCATGTGGCTCTATTAGTATAGGAGATACCTGAAAACATATCACACTTTTCATCATAGTGCTTTTACCAATGCATAAAATGCATGGAGAAGTCATTTCGAATGACTGGTCCTCAGTGTTGTGAGAACGATGACTGGATAAAATTTTTGGTGGTTTCTTGTTCAGTCCATAGGCCTACATCATGTGGCAAACCGGTGAGCATGTGGCTCTATTAGTATAGGAGATACCTGAAAACATATCACACTTTTCATCATAGTGCTTTTACCAATGCATAAAATGCATGGAGAAGTCATTTCGAATGACTGGTCCTCAGTGTTGTGAGAATTATAACTGGTTAAAATTTTTGGTGGTTTCTTGTTCAGTCCATAGGCCTACATCATGTGGCAAACCGGTGAGCATGTGGCTCTATTAGTATAGGAGATACCTGAAAACATATCACACTTTTCATCATAGTGCTTTTACCAATGCATAAAATGCATGGAGAAGTCATTTCGAATGACTGGTCCTCAGTGTTGTGAGAACGATGACTGGTTAAAATTTTTGGTGGTTTCTTGTTCAGTCCATAGGCCTACATCATGTGGCAAACCGGTGAGCATGTGGCTGTATTAGTATATGAGATACCTGAAAACATCACACTTTTCATCATAGTGCTTTTACCAATGCATAAAATGCATGGAGAAGTCATTTCGAATGACTGGTCCTCAGTGTTGTGAGAACGATGACTGTTTAAAATTTTTGGTGGTTTCTTGTTCAGTCCATAGGCCTACATCATGTGGCAAACCGGTGAGCATGTGGCTCTATTAGTATAGGAGATACCTGAAAACATATCACACTTTTCATCATAGTGCTTTTACCAATGCATAAAATGCATGGAGAAGTCATTTCGAATGACTGGTCCTCAGTGTTGTGAGAATGATGACTGGTTAAAATTTTTGGTGGTTTCTTGTTCAGTCCATAGGCCTACATCATGTGGCAAACCGGTGAGCATGTGGCTCTATTAGTATAGGAGATACCTGAAAACATATCACACTTTTCATCATAGTGCTTTTACCAATGCATAAAATGCATGGAGAAGTCATTTCGAATGACTGGTCCTCAGTGTTGTGAGAATGATGACTGGTTAAAATTTTTGGTGGTTTCTTGTTCAGTCCATAGGCCTACATCATGTGGCAAACCGGTGAGCATGTGGCTCTATTAGTATAGGAGATACCTGAAAACATATCACACTTTTCATCATAGTGCTTTTACCAATGCATAAAATGCATGGAGAAGTCATTTTGAATGACTGGTCCTCAGTGTTGTGAGAACGATGACTGGTTAAAATTTTTGGTGGTTTCTTGTTCAGTCCATAGGCCTACATCATGTGGCAAACCGGTGAGCATGTGGCTTTATTAGTATAGGAGATACCTGAAAACATATCACACTTTTCATCATAGTGCTTTTACCAATGCATAAAATGCATGGAGAAGTCATTTCGAATGACTGGTCTTCAGTGTTGTGAGAACGATGACTGGTTAAAATTTTTGGTGGTTTCTTGTTCAGTCCATAGGCCTACATCATGTGGCAAACCGGTGAGCATGTGGCTCTATTAGTATAGGAGATACCTGAAAACATATCACACTTTTCATCATAGTGCTTTTACCAATGCATAAAATGCATGGAGAAGTCATTTCGAATGACTGGTCCTCAGTGTTGTGAGAACGATGACTGGTTAAAATTTTTGGTGGTTTCTTGTTCAGTCCATAGGCCTACATCATGTGGCAAACCGGTGAGCATGTGGCTCTATTAGTATAGGAGATACCTGAAAACATATCACACTTTTCATCATAGTGCTTTTACCAATGCATAAAATGCATGGAGAAGTCATTTCGAATGACTGGTCCTCAGTGTTGTGAGAACGATGACTGGATAAAATTTTTGGTGGTTTCTTGTTCAGTCCATAGGCCTACATCATGTGGCAAACCGGTGAGCATGTGGCTCTATTAGTATAGGAGATACCTGAAAACATATCACACTTTTCATCATAGTGCTTTTACCAATGCATAAAATGCATGGAGAAGTCATTTCGAATGACTGGTCCTCAGTGTTGTGAGAATTATAACTGGTTAAAATTTTTCGTGGTTTCTTGTTCAGTCCATAGGCCTACATCATGTGGCAAACCGGTGAGCATGTGGCTCTATTAGTATAGGAGATACCTGAAAACATATCACACTTTTCATCATAGTGCTTTTACCAATGCATAAAATGCATGGAGAAGTCATTTCGAATGACTGGTCCTCAGTGTTGTGAGAACGATGACTGGTTAAAATTTTTGGTGGTTTCTTGTTCAGTCCATAGGCCTACATCATGTGGCAAACCGGTGAGCATGTGGCTCGATTAGTATAGGAGATACCTGAAAACATATCACACTTTTCATCATAGTGCTTTTACCAATGCATAAAATGCATGGAGAAGTCATTTCGAATGACTGGTCCTCAGTGTTGTGAGAACGATGACTGGTTAAAATTTTTGGTGGTTTCTTGTTCAGTCCATAGGCCTACATCATGTGGCAAACCGGTGAGCATGTGGCTCTATTAGTATAGGAGATACCTGAAAACATATCACACTTTTCATCATAGTGCTTTTACCAATGCATAAAATGCATGGAGAAGTCATTTCGAATGACTGGTCCTCAGTGTTGTGAGAACGATGACTGGTTAAAATTTTTGGTGGTTTCTTGTTCAGTTCATAGGCCTACATCATGTGGCAAACCGGTGAGCATGTGGCTCTATTAGTATAGGAGATACCTGAAAACATATCACACTTTTCATCATAGTGCTTTTACCAATGCATAAAATGCATGGAGAAGTCATTTCGAATGACTGGTCCTCAGTGTTGTGAGAACGATGACTGGTTAAAATTTTTGGTGGTTTCTTGTTCAGTCCATAGGCCTACATCATGTGGCAAACCGGTGAGCATGTGGCTCTATTAGTATAGGAGATACCTGAAAACATATCACACTTTTCATCATAGTGCTTTTACCAATGCATAAAATGCATGGAGAAGTCATTTCGAATGACTGGTCCTCAGTGTTGTGAGAACGATGACTGGTTAAAATTTTTGGTGGTTTCTTGTTCAGTCCATAGGCCTACATCATGTGGCAAACCGGTGAGCATGTGGCTCTATTAGTATAGGAGATACCTGAAAACATATCACACTTTTCAATCATAGTGCTTTTACCAATGCATAAAATGCATGGAGAAGTCATTTCGAATGACTGGTCCTCAGTGTTGTGAGAACGATGACTGGTTAAAATTTTTGGTGGTTTCTTGTTCAGTCCATAGGCCTACATCATGTGGCAAACCGGTGAGCATGTGGCTCTATTAGTATAGGAGATACCTGAAAACATATCACACTTTTCATCATAGTGCTTTTACCAATGCATAAAATGCATGGAGAAGTCATTTCGAATGACTGGTCCTCAGTGTTGTGAGAACGATGACTGGTTAAAATTTTTGGTGGTTTCTTGTTCAGTCCATAGGCCTACATCATGTGGCAAACCGGTGAGCATGTGGCTCTATTAGTATAGGAGATACCTGAAAACATATCACACTTTTCATCATAGTGCTTTTACCAATGCATAAAATGCATGGAGAAGTCATTTCGAATGACTGGTCCTCAGTGTTGTCAGAACGATGACTGGATAAAATTTTTGGTGGTTTCTTGTTCAGTCCATAGGCCTACATCATGTGGCAAACCGGTGAGCATGTGGCTCTATTAGTATAGGAGATACCTGAAAACATATCACACTTTTCATCATAGTGCTTTTACCAATGCATAAAATGCATGGAGAAGTAATTTCGAATGACTGGTCCTCAGTGTTGTGAGAACGATGACTGGTTAAAATTTTTAGTGGTTTCTTGTTCAGTCCATAGGCCTACATCATGTGGCAAACCGGTGAGCATGTGGCTCTATTAGTATAGGAGATACCTGAAAACATATCACACTTTTCATCATAGTGCTTTTACCAATGCATAAAATGCATGGAGAAGTCATTTCGAATGACTGGTCCTCAGTGTTGTGAGAACGATGACTGGTTAAAATTTTTGGTGGTTTCTTGTTCAGTCCATAGGCCTACATCATGTGGCAAACCGGTGAGCATGTGGCTCTATTAGTATAGGAGATACCTGAAAACATATCACACTTTTCATCATAGTGCTTTTACCAATGCATAAAATGCATGGAGAAGTCATTTCGAATGACTGGTCCTCAGTGTTGTGAGAACGATAAAAGCACTATGATGAAAAGTGTGATATGTTTTCAGGTATCTCCTATACTAATAGAGCCACATGCTCACCGGTTTGCCACATGATGTAGGCCTATGGACTGAACAAGAAACCACCAAAAATTTTAACCAGTCATCGTTCTCACAACACTGAGGACCAGTCATTCGAAATGACTTCTCCATGCATTTTATGCATTGGTAAAAGCACTATGATGAAAAGTGTGATATGTTTTCAGGTATCTCCTATACTAATAGAGCCACATGCTCACCGGTTTGCCACATGATGTAGGCCTATGGACTGAACAAGAAACCACCAAAAATTTTAACCAGTCATCGTTCTCACAACACTGAGGACCAGTCATTCGAAATGACTTCTCCATGCATTTTATGCATTGGTAAAAGCACTATGATGAAAAGTGTGATATGTTTTCAGGTATCTCCTATACTAATAGAGCCACATGCTCACCGGTTTGCCACATGATGTAGGCCTATGGACTGAACAAGAAACCACCAAAAATTTTAACCAGTCATCGTTCTCACAACACTGAGGACCAGTCATTCGAAATGACTTCTCCATGCATTTTATGCATTGGTAAAAGCACTATGATGAAAAGTGTGATATGTTTTCAGGTATCTCCTATACTAATAGAGCCACATGCTCACCGGTTTGCCACATGATGTAGGCCTATGGACTGAACAAGAAACCACCAAAAATTTTAACCAGTCATCGTTCTCACAACACTGAGGACCAGTCATTCGAAATGACTTCTCCATGCATTTTATGCATTGGTAAAAGCACTATGATGAAAAGTGTGATATGTTTTCAGGTATCTCCTATACTAATAGAGCCACATGCTCACCGGTTTGCCACATGATGTAGGCCTATGGACTGAACAAGAAACCACCAAAAATTTTAACCAGTCATCGTTCTCACAACACTGAGGACCAGTCATTCGAAATGACTTCTCCATGCATTTTATGCATTGGTAAATGCACTATGATGAAAAGTGTGATATGTTTTCAGGTATCTCCTATACTAATAGAGCCACATGCTCACCGGTTTGCCACATGATGTAGGCCTATGGACTGAACAAGAAACCACCAAAAATTTTAACCAGTCATTGTTCTCACAACACTGAGGACCAGTCATTCGAAATGACTTCTCCATGCATTTTATGCATTGGTAAAAGCACTATGATGAAAAGTGTGATATGTTTTCAGGTATCTCCTATACTAATAGAGCCACATGCTCACCGGTTTGCCACATGATGTAGGCCTATGGACTGAACAAGAAACCACCAAAAATTTTAACCAGTCATCGTTCTCACAACACTGAGGACCAGTCATTCGAAATGACTTCTCCATGCATTTTATGCATTGGTAAAAGCACTATGATGCAGTGTGATATGTTTTCAGGTATCTCCTATACTAATAGAGCCACATGCTCACCAGTTTTCCACATGATGTAGGCCTATGGACTGAACAAGAAACCACCAAAAATTTTAACCAGTCATCATTCTCACAACACTGAGGACCAGTCATTCGAAATGACTTCTCCATGCATTTTATGCATTGGTAAAAGCACTATGATGAAAAGTGTGATATGTTTTCAGGTATCTCCTATACTAATAGAGCCACATGCTCACCGGTTTGCCACATGATGTAGGCCTATGGACTGAACAAGAAACCACCAAAAATTTTAACCAGTCATCGTTCTCACAACACTGAGGACCAGTCATTCGAAATGACTTCTCCATGCATTTTATGCATTGGTAAAAGCACTATGATGAAAAGTGTGATATGTTTTCAGGTATCTCCTATACTAATAGAGCCACATGCTCACCGGTTTGCCACATGATGTAGGCCTATGGACTGAACAAGAAACCACCAAAAATTTTAACCAGTCATCGTTCTCACAACACTGAGGACCAGTCATTCGAAATGACTTCTCCATGCATTTTATGCATTGGTAAAAGCACTATGATGAAAAGTGTGATATGTTTTCAGGTATCTCCTATACTAATAGAGCCACATGCTCACCGGTTTGCCACATGATGTAGGCCTATGGACTGAACAAGAAACCACCAAAAATTTTAACCAGTCATCGTTCTCACAACACTGAGGACCAGTCATTCGAAATGACTTCTCCATGCATTTTATGCATTGGTAAAAGCACTATGATGAAAAGTGTGATATGTTTTCAGGTATCTCCTATACTAATAGAGCCACATGCTCACCGGTTTGCCACATGATGTAGGCCTATGGACTGAACAAGAAACCACCAAAAATTTTAACCAGTCATCGTTCTCACAACACTGAGGACCAGTCATTCGAAATGACTTCTCCATGCATTTTATGCATTGGTAAAAGCACTATGATGAAAAGTGTGATATGTTTTCAGGTATCTCCTATACTAATAGAGCCACATGCTCACCGGTTTGCCACATGATGTAGGCCTATGGACTGAACAAGAAACCACCAAAAATTTTAACCAGTCATCGTTCTCACAACACTGAGGACCAGTCATTCGAAATGACTTCTCCATGCATTTTATGCATTGGTAAAAGCACTATGATGAAAAGTGTGATATGTTTTCAGGTATCTCCTATACTAATAGAGCCACATGCTCACCGGTTTGCCACATGATGTAGGCCTATGGACTGAACAAGAAACCACCAAAAATTTTAACCAGTCATCGTTCTCACAACACTGAGGACCAGTCATTCGAAATGACTTCTCCATGCATTTTATGCATTGGTAAAAGCACTATGATGAAAAGTGTGATATGTTTTCAGGTATCTCCTATACTAATCGAGCCACATGCTCACCGGTTTGCCACATGATGTAGGCCTATGGACTGAACAAGAAACCACCAAAAATTTTAACCAGTCATCGTTCTCACAACACTGAGGACCAGTCATTCGAAATGACTTCTCCATGCATTTTATGCATTGGTAAAAGCACTGTGATGAAAAGTGTGATATGTTTTCAGGTATCTCCTATACTAATAGAGCCACATGCTCACCGGTTTGCCACATGATGTAGGCCTATGGACTGAACAAGAAACCACCAAAAATCTTAACCAGTCATCGTTCTCACAACACTGAGGACCAGTCATTCGAAATGACTTCTCCATGCATTTTATGCATTGGTAAAAGCACTATGATGAAAAGTGTGATATGTTTTCAGGTATCTCCTATACTAATAGAGCCACATGCTCACCGGTTTGCCACATGATGTAGGCCTATGGACTGAACAAGAAACCACCAAAAATTTTAACCAGTCAATCGTTCTCACAACACTGAGGACCAGTCATTCGAAATGACTTCTCCATGCATTTTATGCATTGGTAAAAGCACTATGATGAAAAGTGTGATATGTTTTCAGGTATCTCCTATACTAATAGAGCCACATGCTCACCGGTTTGCCACATGATGTAGGCCTATGGACTGAACAAGAAACCACCAAAAATTTTAACCAGTCATCGTTCTCACAACACTGAGGACCAGTCATTCGAAATGACTTCTCCATGCATTTTATGCATTGGTAAAAGCAATATGATGAAAAGTGTGATATGTTTTCAGTTATCTCCTATACTAATAGAGCCACATGCTCACCGGTTTGCCACATGATGTAGGCCTATGGACTGAACAAGAAACCACCAAAAATTTTAACCAGTCATCGTTCTCACAACACTGAGGACCAGTCATTCGAAATGACTTCTCCATGCATTTTATGCATTGGTAAAAGCACTATGATGGAAAGTGTGATGTTTTCAGGTATCCCCTATACTAATAGAGCCACATGCTCACCGGTTTGCCACATGATGTAGGCCTATGGACTGAACAAGAAACCACCAAAAATTTTAACCAGTCATCGTTCTCACAACACTGAGGACCAGTCATTCGAAATGACTTCTCCATGCATTTTATGCATTGGTAAAAGCACTATGATGAAAAGTGTGATATGTTTTCAGGTATCTCCTATACTAATAGAGCCACATGCTCACCGGTTTGCCACATGATGTAGGCCTATGGACTGAACAAGAAACCACCAAAAATTTTAACCAGTCATCGTTCTCACAACACTGAGGACCAGTCATTCGAAATGACTTCTCCATGCATTTTATGCATTGGTAAAAGCACTATGATGAAAAGTGTGATATGTTTTCAGGTATCTCCTATACTAATAGAGCCACATGCTCACCGGTTTGCCACATGATGTAGGCCTATGGACTGAACAAGAAACCACCAAAAATTTTAACCAGTCATCGTTCTCACAACACTGAGGACCAGTCATTCGAAATGACTTCTCCATGCATTTTATGCATTGGTAAAAGCACTATGATGAAAAGTGTGATATGTTTTCAGGTATCTCCTATACTAATAGAGCCACATGCTCACCGGTTTGCCACATGATGTAGGCCTATGGACTGAACAAGAAACCACCAAAAATTTTAACCAGTCATCGTTCTCACAACACTGAGGACCAGTCATTCGAAATGACTTCTCCATGCATTTTATGCATTGGTAAAAGCACTATGATGAAAAGTGTGATATGTTTTCAGGTATCTCCTATACTAATAGAGCCACATGCTCACCGGTTTGCCACATGATGTAGGCCTATGGATTGAACAAGAAACCACCAAAAATTTTAACCAGTCATCGTTCTCACAACACTGAGGACCAGTCATTCGAAATGACTTCTCCATGCATTTTATGCATTGGTAAAAGCACTATGATGAAAAGTGTGATATGTTTTCAGGTATCTCCTATACTAATAGAGCCACATGCTCACCGGTTTGCCACATGATGTAGGCCTATGGACTGAACAAGAAACCACCAAAAATTTTAACCAGTCATCGTTCTCACAACACTGAGGACCAGTCATTCGAAATGACTTCTCCATGCATTTTATGCATTGGTAAAAGCACTGTGATGAAAAGTGTGATATGTTTTCAGGTATCTCCTATACTAATAGAGCCACATGCTCACCGGTTTGCCACATGCTGTAGGCCTATGGACTGAACAAGAAACCACCAAAAATTTTAACCAGTCATCGTTCTCACAACACTGAGGACCAGTCATTCGAAATGACTTCTCCATGCATTTTATGCATTGGTAAAAGCACTGTGATGAAAAGTGTGATATGTTTTCAGGTATCTCCTATACTAATAGAGCCACATGCTCACCGGTTTGCCACATGATGTAGGCCTATGGACTGAACAAGAAACCACCAAAAATCTTAACCAGTCATCGTTCTCACAACACTGAGGACTAGTCATTCGAAATGACTTCTCCATGCATTTTATGCATTGGTAAAAGCACTATGATGAAAAGTGTGATATGTTTTCAGGTATCTCCTATACTAATAGAGCCACATGCTCACCGGTTTGCCACATGATGTAGGCCTATGGACTGAACAAGAAACCACCAAAAATTTTAACCAGTCAATCGTTCTCACAACACTGAGGACCAGTCATTCGAAATGACTTCTCCATGCATTTTATGCATTGGTAAAAGCACTATGATGAAAAGTGTGATATGTTTTCAGGTATCTCCTATACTAATAGAGCCACATGCTCACCGGTTTGCCACATGATGTAGGCCTATGGACTGAACAAGAAACCACCAAAAATTTTAACCAGTCATCGTTCTCACAACACTGAGGACCAGTCATTCGAAATGACTTCTCCATGCATTTTATGCATTGGTAAAAGCAATATGATGAAAAGTGTGATATGTTTTCAGTTATCTCCTACACTAATAGAGCCACATGCTCACCGGTTTGCCACATGATGTAGGCCTATGGACTGAACAAGAAACCACCAAAAATTTTAACCAGTCATCGTTCTCACAACACTGAGGACCAGTCATTCGAAATGACTTCTCCATGCATTTTATGCATTGGTAAAAGCACTATGATGAAAAGTGTGATGTTTTCAGGTATCCCCTATACTAATAGAGCCACATGCTCACCGGTTTGCCACATGATGTAGGCCTATGGACTGAACAAGAAACCACCAAAAATTTTAACCAGTCATCGTTCTCACAACACTGAGGACCAGTCATTCGAAATGACTTCTCCATGCATTTTATGCATTGGTAAAAGCACTATGATGAAAAGTGTGATATGTTTTCAGGTATCTCCTATACTAATAGAGCCACATGCTCACCGGTTTGCCACATGATGTAGGCCTATGGACTGAACAAGAAACCACCAAAAATTTTAACCAGTCATCGTTCTCACAACACTGAGGACCAGTCATTCGAAATGACTTCTCCATGCATTTTATGCATTGGTAAAAGCACTATGATGAAAAGTGTGATATGTTTTCAGGTATCTCCTATACTAATAGAGCCACATGCTCACCGGTTTGCCACATGATGTAGGCCTATGGACTGAACAAGAAACCACCAAAAATTTTAACCAGTCATCGTTCTCACAACACTGAGGACCAGTCATTCGAAATGACTTCTCCATGCATTTTATGCATTGGTAAAAGCACTATGATGAAAAGTGTGATATGTTTTCAGGTATCTCCTATACTAATAGAGCCACATGCTCACCGGTTTGCCACATGATGTAGGCCTATGGACTGAACAAGAAACCACCAAAAATTTTAACCAGTCATCGTTCTCACAACACTGAGGACCAGTCATTCGAAATGACTTCTCCATGCATTTTATGCATTGGTAAATGCACTATGATGAAAAGTGTGATATGTTTTCAGGTATCTCCTATACTAATAGAGCCACATGCTCACCGGTTTGCCACATGATGTAGGCCTATGGACTGAACAAGAAACCACCAAAAATTTTAACCAGTCATTGTTCTCACAACACTGAGGACCAGTCATTCGAAATGACTTCTCCATGCATTTTATGCATTGGTAAAAGCACTATGATGAAAAGTGTGATATGTTTTCAGGTATCTCCTATACTAATAGAGCCACATGCTCACCGGTTTGCCACATGATGTAGGCCTATGGACTGAACAAGAAACCACCAAAAATTTTAACCAGTCATCGTTCTCACAACACTGAGGACCAGTCATTCGAAATGACTTCTCCATGCATTTTATGCATTGGTAAAAGCACTATGATGCAGTGTGATATGTTTTCAGGTATCTCCTATACTAATAGAGCCACATGCTCACCAGTTTGCCACATGATGTAGGCCTATGGACTGAACAAGAAACCACCAAAAATTTTAACCAGTCATCATTCTCACAACACTGAGGACCAGTCATTCGAAATGACTTCTCCATGCATTTTATGCATTGGTAAAAGCACTATGATGAAAAGTGTGATATGTTTTCAGGTATCTCCTATACTAATAGAGCCACATGCTCACCGGTTTGCCACATGATGTAGGCCTATGGACTGAACAAGAAACCACCAAAAATTTTAACCAGTCATCGTTCTCACAACACTGAGGACCAGTCATTCGAAATGACTTCTCCATGCATTTTATGCATTGGTAAAAGCACTATGATGAAAAGTGTGATATGTGATATGTTTTCAGGTATCTCCTATACTAATAGAGCCACATGCTCACCGGTTTGCCACATGATGTAGGCCTATGGACTGAACAAGAAACCACCAAAAATTTTAACCAGTCATCGTTCTCACAACACTGAGGACCAGTCATTCGAAATGACTTCTCCATGCATTTTATGCATTGGTAAAAGCACTATGATGAAAAGTGTGATATGTTTTCAGGTATCTCCTATACTAATAGAGCCACATGCTCACCGGTTTGCCACATGATGTAGGCCTATGGACTGAACAAGAAACCACCAAAAATTTTAACCAGTCATCGTTTCTCACAACACTGAGGACCAGTCATTCGAAATGACTTCTCCATGCATTTTATGCATTGGTAAAAGCACTATGATGAAAAGTGTGATATGTTTTCAGGTATCTCCTATACTAATAGAGCCACATGCTCACCGGTTTGCCACATGATGTAGGCCTATGGACTGAACAAGAAACCACCAAAATTTTAACCAGTCATCGTTCTCACAACACTGAGGACCAGTCATTCGAAATGACTTCTCCATGCATTTTATGCATTGGTAAAAGCACTATGATGAAAAGTGTGATATGTTTTCAGGTATCTCCTATACTAATAGAGCCACATGCTCACCGGGTTTGCCACATGATGTAGGCCTATGGACTGAACAAGAAACCACCAAAAATTTTAACCAGTCATCGTTCTCACAACACTGAGGACCAGTCATTCGAAATGACTTCTCCATGCATTTTATGCATTGGTAAAAGCACTATGATGAAAAGTGTGATATGTTTTCAGGTATCTCCTATACTAATAGAGCCACATGCTCACCGGTTTGCCACATGATGTAGGCCTATGGACTGAAACAAGAAACCACCAAAAATCTTTAACCAGTCATCGTTCTCACAACACTGAGGACCAGTCATTCGAAATGACTTCTCCATGCATTTTATGCATTGGTAAAAGCACTATGATGAAAAGTGTGTTGATATGTTTTCAGGTATCTCCTATACTAATAGAGCCACATGCTCACCGGTTTGCCACATGATGTAGGCCTATGGACTGAACAAGAAACCACCAAAAATTTTAACCAGTCAATCGTTCTCACAACACTGAGGACCAGTCATTCGAAATGACTTCTCCATGCATTTTATGCATTGGTAAAAGCACTATGATGAAAAGTGTGATATGTTTTCAGGTATCTCCTATACTAATAGAGCCACATGCTCACCGGTTTGCCACATGATGTAGGCCTATGGACTGAACAAGAAACCACCAAAAATTTTAACCAGTCATCGTTCTCACAACACTGAGGACCAGTCATTCGAAATGACTTCTCCATGCATTTTATGCATTGGTAAAAGCAATATGATGAAAAGTGTGATATGTTTTCAGTTATCTCCTATACTAATAGAGCCACATGCTCACCGGTTTGCCACATGATGTAGGCCTATGGACTGAACAAGAAACCACCAAAAATTTTAACCAGTCATCGTTCTCACAACACTGAGGACCAGTCATTCGAAATGACTTCTCCATGCATTTTATGCATTGGTAAAAGCACTATGATGGAAAGTGTGATTGTTTTCAGGTATCCCCTATACTAATAGAGCCACATGCTCACCGGTTTGCCACATGATGTAGGCCTATGGACTGAACAAGAAACCACCAAAAATTTTAACCAGTCATCGTTCTCACAACACTGAGGACCAGTCATTCGAAAATGACTTCTCCATGCATTTTATGCATTGGTAAAAGCACTATGATGAAAAGTGTGATATGTTTTCAGGTATCTCCTATACTAATAGAGCCACATGCTCACCGTTTGCCACATGATGTAGGCCTATGGACCTGAAACAAGAAACCACCAAAAATTTTAACCAGTCATCGTTCTCACAACAACACTGAGGACCAGTCATTCGAAATGACTTCTCCATGCATTTTATGCATTGGTAAAAAAGCACTATGATGAAAAGTGTGATATGTTTTCAGGTATCTCCTATACTAATAGAGCCACATGCTCACCGGTTTGCCACATGATGTAGGCCTATGGACTGAACAAGAAACCACCAAAAATTTTAACCAGTCATCGTTCTCACAACACTGAGGACCAGTCATTCGAAATGACTTCTCCATGCATTTTATGCATTGGTAAAAGCACTATGATGAAAAGTGTGATATGTTTTCAGGTATCTCCTATACTAATAGAGCCACATGCCTCACCGGTTTGCCACATGATGTAGGCCTATGGACTGAACAAGAACCACCAAAAATTTTAACCAGTCATCGTTCTCACAACACTGAGGACCAGTCATTCGAAGATGACTTCTCCATGCATTTTATGCATTGGTAAAAGCACTATGATGAAAAGTTGTGATATGTTTTCAGGTATCTCCTATACTAATAGAGCCACATGCTCACCGGTTTTGCCACATGATGTAGGCCTATGGACTTGAACAAGAAACCACCAAAAATTTAACCAGTCATCGTTCTCACAACACTGAGGACCAGTCATTCGAAATGACTTCTCCATGCATTTTATGCATTGGTAAAAGCACATATGATGAAAAGTGTGATATGTTTTCAGGTATCTCCTATACTAATGAGAGCCACATGCTCACCGGTTTGCCACATGATGTAGGCCTATGGACTGAACAAGAAACCACCAAAAATTTTAACCAGTCATCGTTCTCACAACACTGAGGACCAGTCATTCGAAATGACTTCTCCATGCATTTTATGCATTGGTAAAAGCACTGTGATGAAAAGTGTGATATGTTTTCAGGTATCTCCTATACTAATAGAGCCACATGCTCACCGGTTTGCCACATGCTGTAGGCCTATGGACTGAACAAGAAACCACCAAAAATTTTTAACCAGTCATCGTTCTCACAACACTGAGGACCAGTCATTCGAAATGACTTCTCCATGCATTTTATGCATTGGTAAAAGCACTGTGATGAAAAGTGTGATATGTTTTCAGGTATCTCCTATACTAATAGAGCCACAATGCTCACCGGTTTGCCACATGATGTAGGCCTATGGACTGAACAAGAAACCACCAAAAATCTTAACCAGTCATCGTTCTCACAACACTGAGGACCTAGTCATTCGAAATGACTTCTCCATGCATTTTATGCATTGGTAAAAGCACTATGATGAAAAGTGTGATATGTTTTCAGTATCTCCTATACTAATAGAGCCACATGCTCACCGGTTTGCCACACATGATGTAGTGCCTATGGATCCTGAACAAGAAACCACCAAAAATTTTAACAGTCAATACGTTCTCACAACACTGAGGACCAGTCATTCGAAATGACTTCTCCATGCATTTTATGCATTGGTAAAAGCACTATGATGAAAAGTGTGATATGTTTTCAGGTATCTCCTATACTAATAGAGCCACAATGCTCACCGGTGAACAAGAAACCACCAAAAATTTTAACCAGTCATCGTTCTCACAACACTGAGGACCAGTCATTCGAAATGACTTCTCCATGCATTTTATGCATTGGTAAAAGCACTATGATGAAAAGTGTGATATGTTTTCAGGTATCTCCTATACTAATAGAGCCACATGCTCACCGGTTTGCCACATGATGTAGGCCTATGGACTGAACAAGAAACCACCAAAAATTTTAACCAGTCATCGTTCTCACAACACTGAGGACCAGTCATTCGAAATGACTTCTCCATGCATTTTATGCATTGGTAAAAGCACTATGATGAAAAGTGTGATATGTTTTCAGGTATCTCCTATACTAATAGAGCCACATGCTCACCGGTTTGCCACATGATGTAGGCCTATGGACTGAACAAGAAACCACCAAAAATTTTAACCAGTCATCGTTCTCACAACACTGAGGACCAGTCATTCGAAATGACTTCTCCATGCATTTTATGCATTGGTAAAAGCACTATGATGAAAAGTGTGATATGTTTTCAGGTATCTCCTATACTAATAGAGCCACATGCTCACCGGTTTGCCACATGATGTAGGCCTATGGACTGAACAAGAAACCACCAAAAATTTTAACCAGTCATCGTTCTCACAACACTGAGGACCAGTCATTCGAAATGACTTCTCCATGCATTTTATGCATTGGTAAAAGCACTATGATGAAAAGTGTGATATGTTTTCAGGTATCTCCTATACTAATAGAGCCACATGCTCACCGGTTTGCCACATGATGTAGGCCTATGGACTGAACAAGAAACCACCAAAAATTTTAACCAGTCATCGTTCTCACAACACTGAGGACCAGTCATTCGAAATGACTTCTCCATGCATTTTATGCATTGGTAAAAGCACTATGATGAAAAGTGTGATATGTTTTCAGGTATCTCCTATACTAATAGAGCCACATGCTCACCGGTTTGCCACATGATGTAGGCCTATGGACTGAACAAGAAACCACCAAAAATTTTAACCAGTCATCGTTCTCACAACACTGAGGACCAGTCATTCGAAATGACTTCTCCATGCATTTTATGCATTGGTAAAAGCACTATGATGAAAAGTGTGATATGTTTTCAGGTATCTCCTATACTAATAGAGCCACATGCTCACCGGTTTGCCACATGATGTAGGCCTATGGACTGAACAAGAAACCACCAAAAATTTTAACCAGTCATCGTTCTCACAACACTGAGGACCAGTCATTCGAAATGACTTCTCCATGCATTTTATGCATTGGTAAAAGCACTATGATGAAAAGTGTGATATGTTTTCAGGTATCTCCTATACTAATAGAGCCACATGCTCACCGGTTTGCCACATGATGTAGGCCTATGGACTGAACAAGAAACCACCAAAAATTTTAACCAGTCATCGTTCTCACAACACTGAGGACCAGTCATTCGAAATGACTTCTCCATGCATTTTATGCATTGGTAAAAGCACTATGATGAAAAGTGTGATATGTTTTCAGGTATCTCCTATACTAATAGAGCCACATGCTCACCGGTTTGCCACATGATGTAGGCCTATGGACTGAACAAGAAACCACCAAAAATTTTAACCAGTCATCGTTCTCACAACACTGAGGACCAGTCATTCGAAATGACTTCTCCATGCATTTTATGCATTGGTAAAAGCACTATGATGAAAAGTGTGATATGTTTTCAGGTATCTCCTATACTAATAGAGCCACATGCTCACCGGTTTGCCACATGATGTAGGCCTATGGACTGAACAAGAAACCACCAAAAATTTTAACCAGTCATCGTTCTCACAACACTGAGGACCAGTCATTCGAAATGACTTCTCCATGCATTTTATGCATTGGTAAAAGCACTATGATGAAAAGTGTGATATGTTTTCAGGTATCTCCTATACTAATAGAGCCACATGCTCACCGGTTTGCCACATGATGTAGGCCTATGGACTGAACAAGAAACCACCAAAAATTTTAACCAGTCATCGTTCTCACAACACTGAGGACCAGTCATTCGAAATGACTTCTCCATGCATTTTATGCATTGGTAAAAGCACTATGATGAAAAGTGTGATATGTTTTCAGGTATCTCCTATACTAATAGAGCCACATGCTCACCGGTTTGCCACATGATGTAGGCCTATGGACTGAACAAGAAACCACCAAAAATTTTAACCAGTCATCGTTCTCACAACACTGAGGACCAGTCATTCGAAATGACTTCTCCATGCATTTTATGCATTGGTAAAAGCACTATGATGAAAAGTGTGATATGTTTTCAGGTATCTCCTATACTAATAGAGCCACATGCTCACCGGTTTGCCACATGATGTAGGCCTATGGACTGAACAAGAAACCACCAAAAATTTTAACCAGTCATCGTTCTCACAACACTGAGGACCAGTCATTCGAAATGACTTCTCCATGCATTTTATGCATTGGTAAAAGCACTATGATGAAAAGTGTGATATGTTTTCAGGTATCTCCTATACTAATAGAGCCACATGCTCACCGGTTTGCCACATGATGTAGGCCTATGGACTGAACAAGAAACCACCAAAAATTTTAACCAGTCATCGTTCTCACAACACTGAGGACCAGTCATTCGAAATGACTTCTCCATGCATTTTATGCATTGGTAAAAGCACTATGATGAAAAGTGTGATATGTTTTCAGGTATCTCCTATACTAATAGAGCCACATGCTCACCGGTTTGCCACATGATGTAGGCCTATGGACTGAACAAGAAACCACCAAAAATTTTAACCAGTCATCGTTCTCACAACACTGAGGACCAGTCATTCGAAATGACTTCTCCATGCATTTTATGCATTGGTAAAAGCACTATGATGAAAAGTGTGATATGTTTTCAGGTATCTCCTATACTAATAGAGCCACATGCTCACCGGTTTGCCACATGATGTAGGCCTATGGACTGAACAAGAAACCACCAAAAATTTTAACCAGTCATCGTTCTCACAACACTGAGGACCAGTCATTCGAAATGACTTCTCCATGCATTTTATGCATTGGTAAAAGCACTATGATGAAAAGTGTGATATGTTTTCAGGTATCTCCTATACTAATAGAGCCACATGCTCACCGGTTTGCCACATGATGTAGGCCTATGGACTGAACAAGAAACCACCAAAAATTTTAACCAGTCATCGTTCTCACAACACTGAGGACCAGTCATTCGAAATGACTTCTCCATGCATTTTATGCATTGGTAAAAGCACTATGATGAAAAGTGTGATATGTTTTCAGGTATCTCCTATACTAATAGAGCCACATGCTCACCGGTTTGCCACATGATGTAGGCCTATGGACTGAACAAGAAACCACCAAAAATTTTAACCAGTCATCGTTCTCACAACACTGAGGACCAGTCATTCGAAATGACTTCTCCATGCATTTTATGCATTGGTAAAAGCACTATGATGAAAAGTGTGATATGTTTTCAGGTATCTCCTATACTAATAGAGCCACATGCTCACCGGTTTGCCACATGATGTAGGCCTATGGACTGAACAAGAAACCACCAAAAATTTTAACCAGTCATCGTTCTCACAACACTGAGGACCAGTCATTCGAAATGACTTCTCCATGCATTTTATGCATTGGTAAAAGCACTATGATGAAAAGTGTGATATGTTTTCAGGTATCTCCTATACTAATAGAGCCACATGCTCACCGGTTTGCCACATGATGTAGGCCTATGGACTGAACAAGAAACCACCAAAAATTTTAACCAGTCATCGTTCTCACAACACTGAGGACCAGTCATTCGAAATGACTTCTCCATGCATTTTATGCATTGGTAAAAGCACTATGATGAAAAGTGTGATATGTTTTCAGGTATCTCCTATACTAATAGAGCCACATGCTCACCGGTTTGCCACATGATGTAGGCCTATGGACTGAACAAGAAACCACCAAAAATTTTAACCAGTCATCGTTCTCACAACACTGAGGACCAGTCATTCGAAATGACTTCTCCATGCATTTTATGCATTGGTAAAAGCACTATGATGAAAAGTGTGATATGTTTTCAGGTATCTCCTATACTAATAGAGCCACATGCTCACCGGTTTGCCACATGATGTAGGCCTATGGACTGAACAAGAAACCACCAAAAATTTTAACCAGTCATCGTTCTCACAACACTGAGGACCAGTCATTCGAAATGACTTCTCCATGCATTTTATGCATTGGTAAAAGCACTATGATGAAAAGTGTGATATGTTTTCAGGTATCTCCTATACTAATAGAGCCACATGCTCACCGGTTTGCCACATGATGTAGGCCTATGGACTGAACAAGAAACCACCAAAAATTTTAACCAGTCATCGTTCTCACAACACTGAGGACCAGTCATTCGAAATGACTTCTCCATGCATTTTATGCATTGGTAAAAGCACTATGATGAAAAGTGTGATATGTTTTCAGGTATCTCCTATACTAATAGAGCCACATGCTCACCGGTTTGCCACATGATGTAGGCCTATGGACTGAACAAGAAACCACCAAAAATTTTAACCAGTCATCGTTCTCACAACACTGAGGACCAGTCATTCGAAATGACTTCTCCATGCATTTTATGCATTGGTAAAAGCACTATGATGAAAAGTGTGATATGTTTTCAGGTATCTCCTATACTAATAGAGCCACATGCTCACCGGTTTGCCACATGATGTAGGCCTATGGACTGAACAAGAAACCACCAAAAATTTTAACCAGTCATCGTTCTCACAACACTGAGGACCAGTCATTCGAAATGACTTCTCCATGCATTTTATGCATTGGTAAAAGCACTATGATGAAAAGTGTGATATGTTTTCAGGTATCTCCTATACTAATAGAGCCACATGCTCACCGGTTTGCCACATGATGTAGGCCTATGGACTGAACAAGAAACCACCAAAAATTTTAACCAGTCATCGTTCTCACAACACTGAGGACCAGTCATTCGAAATGACTTCTCCATGCATTTTATGCATTGGTAAAAGCACTATGATGAAAAGTGTGATATGTTTTCAGGTATCTCCTATACTAATAGAGCCACATGCTCACCGGTTTGCCACATGATGTAGGCCTATGGACTGAACAAGAAACCACCAAAAATTTTAACCAGTCATCGTTCTCACAACACTGAGGACCAGTCATTCGAAATGACTTCTCCATGCATTTTATGCATTGGTAAAAGCACTATGATGAAAAGTGTGATATGTTTTCAGGTATCTCCTATACTAATAGAGCCACATGCTCACCGGTTTGCCACATGATGTAGGCCTATGGACTGAACAAGAAACCACCAAAAATTTTAACCAGTCATCGTTCTCACAACACTGAGGACCAGTCATTCGAAATGACTTCTCCATGCATTTTATGCATTGGTAAAAGCACTATGATGAAAAGTGTGATATGTTTTCAGGTATCTCCTATACTAATAGAGCCACATGCTCACCGGTTTGCCACATGATGTAGGCCTATGGACTGAACAAGAAACCACCAAAAATTTTAACCAGTCATCGTTCTCACAACACTGAGGACCAGTCATTCGAAATGACTTCTCCATGCATTTTATGCATTGGTAAAAGCACTATGATGAAAAGTGTGATATGTTTTCAGGTATCTCCTATACTAATAGAGCCACATGCTCACCGGTTTGCCACATGATGTAGGCCTATGGACTGAACAAGAAACCACCAAAAATTTTAACCAGTCATCGTTCTCACAACACTGAGGACCAGTCATTCGAAATGACTTCTCCATGCATTTTATGCATTGGTAAAAGCACTATGATGAAAAGTGTGATATGTTTTCAGGTATCTCCTATACTAATAGAGCCACATGCTCACCGGTTTGCCACATGATGTAGGCCTATGGACTGAACAAGAAACCACCAAAAATTTTAACCAGTCATCGTTCTCACAACACTGAGGACCAGTCATTCGAAATGACTTCTCCATGCATTTTATGCATTGGTAAAAGCACTATGATGAAAAGTGTGATATGTTTTCAGGTATCTCCTATACTAATAGAGCCACATGCTCACCGGTTTGCCACATGATGTAGGCCTATGGACTGAACAAGAAACCACCAAAAATTTTAACCAGTCATCGTTCTCACAACACTGAGGACCAGTCATTCGAAATGACTTCTCCATGCATTTTATGCATTGGTAAAAGCACTATGATGAAAAGTGTGATATGTTTTCAGGTATCTCCTATACTAATAGAGCCACATGCTCACCGGTTTGCCACATGATGTAGGCCTATGGACTGAACAAGAAACCACCAAAAATTTTAACCAGTCATCGTTCTCACAACACTGAGGACCAGTCATTCGAAATGACTTCTCCATGCATTTTATGCATTGGTAAAAGCACTATGATGAAAAGTGTGATATGTTTTCAGGTATCTCCTATACTAATAGAGCCACATGCTCACCGGTTTGCCACATGATGTAGGCCTATGGACTGAACAAGAAACCACCAAAAATTTTAACCAGTCATCGTTCTCACAACACTGAGGACCAGTCATTCGAAATGACTTCTCCATGCATTTTATGCATTGGTAAAAGCACTATGATGAAAAGTGTGATATGTTTTCAGGTATCTCCTATACTAATAGAGCCACATGCTCACCGGTTTGCCACATGATGTAGGCCTATGGACTGAACAAGAAACCACCAAAAATTTTAACCAGTCATCGTTCTCACAACACTGAGGACCAGTCATTCGAAATGACTTCTCCATGCATTTTATGCATTGGTAAAAGCACTATGATGAAAAGTGTGATATGTTTTCAGGTATCTCCTATACTAATAGAGCCACATGCTCACCGGTTTGCCACATGATGTAGGCCTATGGACTGAACAAGAAACCACCAAAAATTTTAACCAGTCATCGTTCTCACAACACTGAGGACCAGTCATTCGAAATGACTTCTCCATGCATTTTATGCATTGGTAAAAGCACTATGATGAAAAGTGTGATATGTTTTCAGGTATCTCCTATACTAATAGAGCCACATGCTCACCGGTTTGCCACATGATGTAGGCCTATGGACTGAACAAGAAACCACCAAAAATTTTAACCAGTCATCGTTCTCACAACACTGAGGACCAGTCATTCGAAATGACTTCTCCATGCATTTTATGCATTGGTAAAAGCACTATGATGAAAAGTGTGATATGTTTTCAGGTATCTCCTATACTAATAGAGCCACATGCTCACCGGTTTGCCACATGATGTAGGCCTATGGACTGAACAAGAAACCACCAAAAATTTTAACCAGTCATCGTTCTCACAACACTGAGGACCAGTCATTCGAAATGACTTCTCCATGCATTTTATGCATTGGTAAAAGCACTATGATGAAAAGTGTGATATGTTTTCAGGTATCTCCTATACTAATAGAGCCACATGCTCACCGGTTTGCCACATGATGTAGGCCTATGGACTGAACAAGAAACCACCAAAAATTTTAACCAGTCATCGTTCTCACAACACTGAGGACCAGTCATTCGAAATGACTTCTCCATGCATTTTATGCATTGGTAAAAGCACTATGATGAAAAGTGTGATATGTTTTCAGGTATCTCCTATACTAATAGAGCCACATGCTCACCGGTTTGCCACATGATGTAGGCCTATGGACTGAACAAGAAACCACCAAAAATTTTAACCAGTCATCGTTCTCACAACACTGAGGACCAGTCATTCGAAATGACTTCTCCATGCATTTTATGCATTGGTAAAAGCACTATGATGAAAAGTGTGATATGTTTTCAGGTATCTCCTATACTAATAGAGCCACATGCTCACCGGTTTGCCACATGATGTAGGCCTATGGACTGAACAAGAAACCACCAAAAATTTTAACCAGTCATCGTTCTCACAACACTGAGGACCAGTCATTCGAAATGACTTCTCCATGCATTTTATGCATTGGTAAAAGCACTATGATGAAAAGTGTGATATGTTTTCAGGTATCTCCTATACTAATAGAGCCACATGCTCACCGGTTTGCCACATGATGTAGGCCTATGGACTGAACAAGAAACCACCAAAAATTTTAACCAGTCATCGTTCTCACAACACTGAGGACCAGTCATTCGAAATGACTTCTCCATGCATTTTATGCATTGGTAAAAGCACTATGATGAAAAGTGTGATATGTTTTCAGGTATCTCCTATACTAATAGAGCCACATGCTCACCGGTTTGCCACATGATGTAGGCCTATGGACTGAACAAGAAACCACCAAAAATTTTAACCAGTCATCGTTCTCACAACACTGAGGACCAGTCATTCGAAATGACTTCTCCATGCATTTTATGCATTGGTAAAAGCACTATGATGAAAAGTGTGATATGTTTTCAGGTATCTCCTATACTAATAGAGCCACATGCTCACCGGTTTGCCACATGATGTAGGCCTATGGACTGAACAAGAAACCACCAAAAATTTTAACCAGTCATCGTTCTCACAACACTGAGGACCAGTCATTCGAAATGACTTCTCCATGCATTTTATGCATTGGTAAAAGCACTATGATGAAAAGTGTGATATGTTTTCAGGTATCTCCTATACTAATAGAGCCACATGCTCACCGGTTTGCCACATGATGTAGGCCTATGGACTGAACAAGAAACCACCAAAAATTTTAACCAGTCATCGTTCTCACAACACTGAGGACCAGTCATTCGAAATGACTTCTCCATGCATTTTATGCATTGGTAAAAGCACTATGATGAAAAGTGTGATATGTTTTCAGGTATCTCCTATACTAATAGAGCCACATGCTCACCGGTTTGCCACATGATGTAGGCCTATGGACTGAACAAGAAACCACCAAAAATTTTAACCAGTCATCGTTCTCACAACACTGAGGACCAGTCATTCGAAATGACTTCTCCATGCATTTTATGCATTGGTAAAAGCACTATGATGAAAAGTGTGATATGTTTTCAGGTATCTCCTATACTAATAGAGCCACATGCTCACCGGTTTGCCACATGATGTAGGCCTATGGACTGAACAAGAAACCACCAAAAATTTTAACCAGTCATCGTTCTCACAACACTGAGGACCAGTCATTCGAAATGACTTCTCCATGCATTTTATGCATTGGTAAAAGCACTATGATGAAAAGTGTGATATGTTTTCAGGTATCTCCTATACTAATAGAGCCACATGCTCACCGGTTTGCCACATGATGTAGGCCTATGGACTGAACAAGAAACCACCAAAAATTTTAACCAGTCATCGTTCTCACAACACTGAGGACCAGTCATTCGAAATGACTTCTCCATGCATTTTATGCATTGGTAAAAGCACTATGATGAAAAGTGTGATATGTTTTCAGGTATCTCCTATACTAATAGAGCCACATGCTCACCGGTTTGCCACATGATGTAGGCCTATGGACTGAACAAGAAACCACCAAAAATTTTAACCAGTCATCGTTCTCACAACACTGAGGACCAGTCATTCGAAATGACTTCTCCATGCATTTTATGCATTGGTAAAAGCACTATGATGAAAAGTGTGATATGTTTTCAGGTATCTCCTATACTAATAGAGCCACATGCTCACCGGTTTGCCACATGATGTAGGCCTATGGACTGAACAAGAAACCACCAAAAATTTTAACCAGTCATCGTTCTCACAACACTGAGGACCAGTCATTCGAAATGACTTCTCCATGCATTTTATGCATTGGTAAAAGCACTATGATGAAAAGTGTGATATGTTTTCAGGTATCTCCTATACTAATAGAGCCACATGCTCACCGGTTTGCCACATGATGTAGGCCTATGGACTGAACAAGAAACCACCAAAAATTTTAACCAGTCATCGTTCTCACAACACTGAGGACCAGTCATTCGAAATGACTTCTCCATGCATTTTATGCATTGGTAAAAGCACTATGATGAAAAGTGTGATATGTTTTCAGGTATCTCCTATACTAATAGAGCCACATGCTCACCGGTTTGCCACATGATGTAGGCCTATGGACTGAACAAGAAACCACCAAAAATTTTAACCAGTCATCGTTCTCACAACACTGAGGACCAGTCATTCGAAATGACTTCTCCATGCATTTTATGCATTGGTAAAAGCACTATGATGAAAAGTGTGATATGTTTTCAGGTATCTCCTATACTAATAGAGCCACATGCTCACCGGTTTGCCACATGATGTAGGCCTATGGACTGAACAAGAAACCACCAAAAATTTTAACCAGTCATCGTTCTCACAACACTGAGGACCAGTCATTCGAAATGACTTCTCCATGCATTTTATGCATTGGTAAAAGCACTATGATGAAAAGTGTGATATGTTTTCAGGTATCTCCTATACTAATAGAGCCACATGCTCACCGGTTTGCCACATGATGTAGGCCTATGGACTGAACAAGAAACCACCAAAAATTTTAACCAGTCATCGTTCTCACAACACTGAGGACCAGTCATTCGAAATGACTTCTCCATGCATTTTATGCATTGGTAAAAGCACTATGATGAAAAGTGTGATATGTTTTCAGGTATCTCCTATACTAATAGAGCCACATGCTCACCGGTTTGCCACATGATGTAGGCCTATGGACTGAACAAGAAACCACCAAAAATTTTAACCAGTCATCGTTCTCACAACACTGAGGACCAGTCATTCGAAATGACTTCTCCATGCATTTTATGCATTGGTAAAAGCACTATGATGAAAAGTGTGATATGTTTTCAGGTATCTCCTATACTAATAGAGCCACATGCTCACCGGTTTGCCACATGATGTAGGCCTATGGACTGAACAAGAAACCACCAAAAATTTTAACCAGTCATCGTTCTCACAACACTGAGGACCAGTCATTCGAAATGACTTCTCCATGCATTTTATGCATTGGTAAAAGCACTATGATGAAAAGTGTGATATGTTTTCAGGTATCTCCTATACTAATAGAGCCACATGCTCACCGGTTTGCCACATGATGTAGGCCTATGGACTGAACAAGAAACCACCAAAAATTTTAACCAGTCATCGTTCTCACAACACTGAGGACCAGTCATTCGAAATGACTTCTCCATGCATTTTATGCATTGGTAAAAGCACTATGATGAAAAGTGTGATATGTTTTCAGGTATCTCCTATACTAATAGAGCCACATGCTCACCGGTTTGCCACATGATGTAGGCCTATGGACTGAACAAGAAACCACCAAAAATTTTAACCAGTCATCGTTCTCACAACACTGAGGACCAGTCATTCGAAATGACTTCTCCATGCATTTTATGCATTGGTAAAAGCACTATGATGAAAAGTGTGATATGTTTTCAGGTATCTCCTATACTAATAGAGCCACATGCTCACCGGTTTGCCACATGATGTAGGCCTATGGACTGAACAAGAAACCACCAAAAATTTTAACCAGTCATCGTTCTCACAACACTGAGGACCAGTCATTCGAAATGACTTCTCCATGCATTTTATGCATTGGTAAAAGCACTATGATGAAAAGTGTGATATGTTTTCAGGTATCTCCTATACTAATAGAGCCACATGCTCACCGGTTTGCCACATGATGTAGGCCTATGGACTGAACAAGAAACCACCAAAAATTTTAACCAGTCATCGTTCTCACAACACTGAGGACCAGTCATTCGAAATGACTTCTCCATGCATTTTATGCATTGGTAAAAGCACTATGATGAAAAGTGTGATATGTTTTCAGGTATCTCCTATACTAATAGAGCCACATGCTCACCGGTTTGCCACATGATGTAGGCCTATGGACTGAACAAGAAACCACCAAAAATTTTAACCAGTCATCGTTCTCACAACACTGAGGACCAGTCATTCGAAATGACTTCTCCATGCATTTTATGCATTGGTAAAAGCACTATGATGAAAAGTGTGATATGTTTTCAGGTATCTCCTATACTAATAGAGCCACATGCTCACCGGTTTGCCACATGATGTAGGCCTATGGACTGAACAAGAAACCACCAAAAATTTTAACCAGTCATCGTTCTCACAACACTGAGGACCAGTCATTCGAAATGACTTCTCCATGCATTTTATGCATTGGTAAAAGCACTATGATGAAAAGTGTGATATGTTTTCAGGTATCTCCTATACTAATAGAGCCACATGCTCACCGGTTTGCCACATGATGTAGGCCTATGGACTGAACAAGAAACCACCAAAAATTTTAACCAGTCATCGTTCTCACAACACTGAGGACCAGTCATTCGAAATGACTTCTCCATGCATTTTATGCATTGGTAAAAGCACTATGATGAAAAGTGTGATATGTTTTCAGGTATCTCCTATACTAATAGAGCCACATGCTCACCGGTTTGCCACATGATGTAGGCCTATGGACTGAACAAGAAACCACCAAAAATTTTAACCAGTCATCGTTCTCACAACACTGAGGACCAGTCATTCGAAATGACTTCTCCATGCATTTTATGCATTGGTAAAAGCACTATGATGAAAAGTGTGATATGTTTTCAGGTATCTCCTATACTAATAGAGCCACATGCTCACCGGTTTGCCACATGATGTAGGCCTATGGACTGAACAAGAAACCACCAAAAATTTTAACCAGTCATCGTTCTCACAACACTGAGGACCAGTCATTCGAAATGACTTCTCCATGCATTTTATGCATTGGTAAAAGCACTATGATGAAAAGTGTGATATGTTTTCAGGTATCTCCTATACTAATAGAGCCACATGCTCACCGGTTTGCCACATGATGTAGGCCTATGGACTGAACAAGAAACCACCAAAAATTTTAACCAGTCATCGTTCTCACAACACTGAGGACCAGTCATTCGAAATGACTTCTCCATGCATTTTATGCATTGGTAAAAGCACTATGATGAAAAGTGTGATATGTTTTCAGGTATCTCCTATACTAATAGAGCCACATGCTCACCGGTTTGCCACATGATGTAGGCCTATGGACTGAACAAGAAACCACCAAAAATTTTAACCAGTCATCGTTCTCACAACACTGAGGACCAGTCATTCGAAATGACTTCTCCATGCATTTTATGCATTGGTAAAAGCACTATGATGAAAAGTGTGATATGTTTTCAGGTATCTCCTATACTAATAGAGCCACATGCTCACCGGTTTGCCACATGATGTAGGCCTATGGACTGAACAAGAAACCACCAAAAATTTTAACCAGTCATCGTTCTCACAACACTGAGGACCAGTCATTCGAAATGACTTCTCCATGCATTTTATGCATTGGTAAAAGCACTATGATGAAAAGTGTGATATGTTTTCAGGTATCTCCTATACTAATAGAGCCACATGCTCACCGGTTTGCCACATGATGTAGGCCTATGGACTGAACAAGAAACCACCAAAAATTTTAACCAGTCATCGTTCTCACAACACTGAGGACCAGTCATTCGAAATGACTTCTCCATGCATTTTATGCATTGGTAAAAGCACTATGATGAAAAGTGTGATATGTTTTCAGGTATCTCCTATACTAATAGAGCCACATGCTCACCGGTTTGCCACATGATGTAGGCCTATGGACTGAACAAGAAACCACCAAAAATTTTAACCAGTCATCGTTCTCACAACACTGAGGACCAGTCATTCGAAATGACTTCTCCATGCATTTTATGCATTGGTAAAAGCACTATGATGAAAAGTGTGATATGTTTTCAGGTATCTCCTATACTAATAGAGCCACATGCTCACCGGTTTGCCACATGATGTAGGCCTATGGACTGAACAAGAAACCACCAAAAATTTTAACCAGTCATCGTTCTCACAACACTGAGGACCAGTCATTCGAAATGACTTCTCCATGCATTTTATGCATTGGTAAAAGCACTATGATGAAAAGTGTGATATGTTTTCAGGTATCTCCTATACTAATAGAGCCACATGCTCACCGGTTTGCCACATGATGTAGGCCTATGGACTGAACAAGAAACCACCAAAAATTTTAACCAGTCATCGTTCTCACAACACTGAGGACCAGTCATTCGAAATGACTTCTCCATGCATTTTATGCATTGGTAAAAGCACTATGATGAAAAGTGTGATATGTTTTCAGGTATCTCCTATACTAATAGAGCCACATGCTCACCGGTTTGCCACATGATGTAGGCCTATGGACTGAACAAGAAACCACCAAAAATTTTAACCAGTCATCGTTCTCACAACACTGAGGACCAGTCATTCGAAATGACTTCTCCATGCATTTTATGCATTGGTAAAAGCACTATGATGAAAAGTGTGATATGTTTTCAGGTATCTCCTATACTAATAGAGCCACATGCTCACCGGTTTGCCACATGATGTAGGCCTATGGACTGAACAAGAAACCACCAAAAATTTTAACCAGTCATCGTTCTCACAACACTGAGGACCAGTCATTCGAAATGACTTCTCCATGCATTTTATGCATTGGTAAAAGCACTATGATGAAAAGTGTGATATGTTTTCAGGTATCTCCTATACTAATAGAGCCACATGCTCACCGGTTTGCCACATGATGTAGGCCTATGGACTGAACAAGAAACCACCAAAAATTTTAACCAGTCATCGTTCTCACAACACTGAGGACCAGTCATTCGAAATGACTTCTCCATGCATTTTATGCATTGGTAAAAGCACTATGATGAAAAGTGTGATATGTTTTCAGGTATCTCCTATACTAATAGAGCCACATGCTCACCGGTTTGCCACATGATGTAGGCCTATGGACTGAACAAGAAACCACCAAAAATTTTAACCAGTCATCGTTCTCACAACACTGAGGACCAGTCATTCGAAATGACTTCTCCATGCATTTTATGCATTGGTAAAAGCACTATGATGAAAAGTGTGATATGTTTTCAGGTATCTCCTATACTAATAGAGCCACATGCTCACCGGTTTGCCACATGATGTAGGCCTATGGACTGAACAAGAAACCACCAAAAATTTTAACCAGTCATCGTTCTCACAACACTGAGGACCAGTCATTCGAAATGACTTCTCCATGCATTTTATGCATTGGTAAAAGCACTATGATGAAAAGTGTGATATGTTTTCAGGTATCTCCTATACTAATAGAGCCACATGCTCACCGGTTTGCCACATGATGTAGGCCTATGGACTGAACAAGAAACCACCAAAAATTTTAACCAGTCATCGTTCTCACAACACTGAGGACCAGTCATTCGAAATGACTTCTCCATGCATTTTATGCATTGGTAAAAGCACTATGATGAAAAGTGTGATATGTTTTCAGGTATCTCCTATACTAATAGAGCCACATGCTCACCGGTTTGCCACATGATGTAGGCCTATGGACTGAACAAGAAACCACCAAAAATTTTAACCAGTCATCGTTCTCACAACACTGAGGACCAGTCATTCGAAATGACTTCTCCATGCATTTTATGCATTGGTAAAAGCACTATGATGAAAAGTGTGATATGTTTTCAGGTATCTCCTATACTAATAGAGCCACATGCTCACCGGTTTGCCACATGATGTAGGCCTATGGACTGAACAAGAAACCACCAAAAATTTTAACCAGTCATCGTTCTCACAACACTGAGGACCAGTCATTCGAAATGACTTCTCCATGCATTTTATGCATTGGTAAAAGCACTATGATGAAAAGTGTGATATGTTTTCAGGTATCTCCTATACTAATAGAGCCACATGCTCACCGGTTTGCCACATGATGTAGGCCTATGGACTGAACAAGAAACCACCAAAAATTTTAACCAGTCATCGTTCTCACAACACTGAGGACCAGTCATTCGAAATGACTTCTCCATGCATTTTATGCATTGGTAAAAGCACTATGATGAAAAGTGTGATATGTTTTCAGGTATCTCCTATACTAATAGAGCCACATGCTCACCGGTTTGCCACATGATGTAGGCCTATGGACTGAACAAGAAACCACCAAAAATTTTAACCAGTCATCGTTCTCACAACACTGAGGACCAGTCATTCGAAATGACTTCTCCATGCATTTTATGCATTGGTAAAAGCACTATGATGAAAAGTGTGATATGTTTTCAGGTATCTCCTATACTAATAGAGCCACATGCTCACCGGTTTGCCACATGATGTAGGCCTATGGACTGAACAAGAAACCACCAAAAATTTTAACCAGTCATCGTTCTCACAACACTGAGGACCAGTCATTCGAAATGACTTCTCCATGCATTTTATGCATTGGTAAAAGCACTATGATGAAAAGTGTGATATGTTTTCAGGTATCTCCTATACTAATAGAGCCACATGCTCACCGGTTTGCCACATGATGTAGGCCTATGGACTGAACAAGAAACCACCAAAAATTTTAACCAGTCATCGTTCTCACAACACTGAGGACCAGTCATTCGAAATGACTTCTCCATGCATTTTATGCATTGGTAAAAGCACTATGATGAAAAGTGTGATATGTTTTCAGGTATCTCCTATACTAATAGAGCCACATGCTCACCGGTTTGCCACATGATGTAGGCCTATGGACTGAACAAGAAACCACCAAAAATTTTAACCAGTCATCGTTCTCACAACACTGAGGACCAGTCATTCGAAATGACTTCTCCATGCATTTTATGCATTGGTAAAAGCACTATGATGAAAAGTGTGATATGTTTTCAGGTATCTCCTATACTAATAGAGCCACATGCTCACCGGTTTGCCACATGATGTAGGCCTATGGACTGAACAAGAAACCACCAAAAATTTTAACCAGTCATCGTTCTCACAACACTGAGGACCAGTCATTCGAAATGACTTCTCCATGCATTTTATGCATTGGTAAAAGCACTATGATGAAAAGTGTGATATGTTTTCAGGTATCTCCTATACTAATAGAGCCACATGCTCACCGGTTTGCCACATGATGTAGGCCTATGGACTGAACAAGAAACCACCAAAAATTTTAACCAGTCATCGTTCTCACAACACTGAGGACCAGTCATTCGAAATGACTTCTCCATGCATTTTATGCATTGGTAAAAGCACTATGATGAAAAGTGTGATATGTTTTCAGGTATCTCCTATACTAATAGAGCCACATGCTCACCGGTTTGCCACATGATGTAGGCCTATGGACTGAACAAGAAACCACCAAAAATTTTAACCAGTCATCGTTCTCACAACACTGAGGACCAGTCATTCGAAATGACTTCTCCATGCATTTTATGCATTGGTAAAAGCACTATGATGAAAAGTGTGATATGTTTTCAGGTATCTCCTATACTAATAGAGCCACATGCTCACCGGTTTGCCACATGATGTAGGCCTATGGACTGAACAAGAAACCACCAAAAATTTTAACCAGTCATCGTTCTCACAACACTGAGGACCAGTCATTCGAAATGACTTCTCCATGCATTTTATGCATTGGTAAAAGCACTATGATGAAAAGTGTGATATGTTTTCAGGTATCTCCTATACTAATAGAGCCACATGCTCACCGGTTTGCCACATGATGTAGGCCTATGGACTGAACAAGAAACCACCAAAAATTTTAACCAGTCATCGTTCTCACAACACTGAGGACCAGTCATTCGAAATGACTTCTCCATGCATTTTATGCATTGGTAAAAGCACTATGATGAAAAGTGTGATATGTTTTCAGGTATCTCCTATACTAATAGAGCCACATGCTCACCGGTTTGCCACATGATGTAGGCCTATGGACTGAACAAGAAACCACCAAAAATTTTAACCAGTCATCGTTCTCACAACACTGAGGACCAGTCATTCGAAATGACTTCTCCATGCATTTTATGCATTGGTAAAAGCACTATGATGAAAAGTGTGATATGTTTTCAGGTATCTCCTATACTAATAGAGCCACATGCTCACCGGTTTGCCACATGATGTAGGCCTATGGACTGAACAAGAAACCACCAAAAATTTTAACCAGTCATCGTTCTCACAACACTGAGGACCAGTCATTCGAAATGACTTCTCCATGCATTTTATGCATTGGTAAAAGCACTATGATGAAAAGTGTGATATGTTTTCAGGTATCTCCTATACTAATAGAGCCACATGCTCACCGGTTTGCCACATGATGTAGGCCTATGGACTGAACAAGAAACCACCAAAAATTTTAACCAGTCATCGTTCTCACAACACTGAGGACCAGTCATTCGAAATGACTTCTCCATGCATTTTATGCATTGGTAAAAGCACTATGATGAAAAGTGTGATATGTTTTCAGGTATCTCCTATACTAATAGAGCCACATGCTCACCGGTTTGCCACATGATGTAGGCCTATGGACTGAACAAGAAACCACCAAAAATTTTAACCAGTCATCGTTCTCACAACACTGAGGACCAGTCATTCGAAATGACTTCTCCATGCATTTTATGCATTGGTAAAAGCACTATGATGAAAAGTGTGATATGTTTTCAGGTATCTCCTATACTAATAGAGCCACATGCTCACCGGTTTGCCACATGATGTAGGCCTATGGACTGAACAAGAAACCACCAAAAATTTTAACCAGTCATCGTTCTCACAACACTGAGGACCAGTCATTCGAAATGACTTCTCCATGCATTTTATGCATTGGTAAAAGCACTATGATGAAAAGTGTGATATGTTTTCAGGTATCTCCTATACTAATAGAGCCACATGCTCACCGGTTTGCCACATGATGTAGGCCTATGGACTGAACAAGAAACCACCAAAAATTTTAACCAGTCATCGTTCTCACAACACTGAGGACCAGTCATTCGAAATGACTTCTCCATGCATTTTATGCATTGGTAAAAGCACTATGATGAAAAGTGTGATATGTTTTCAGGTATCTCCTATACTAATAGAGCCACATGCTCACCGGTTTGCCACATGATGTAGGCCTATGGACTGAACAAGAAACCACCAAAAATTTTAACCAGTCATCGTTCTCACAACACTGAGGACCAGTCATTCGAAATGACTTCTCCATGCATTTTATGCATTGGTAAAAGCACTATGATGAAAAGTGTGATATGTTTTCAGGTATCTCCTATACTAATAGAGCCACATGCTCACCGGTTTGCCACATGATGTAGGCCTATGGACTGAACAAGAAACCACCAAAAATTTTAACCAGTCATCGTTCTCACAACACTGAGGACCAGTCATTCGAAATGACTTCTCCATGCATTTTATGCATTGGTAAAAGCACTATGATGAAAAGTGTGATATGTTTTCAGGTATCTCCTATACTAATAGAGCCACATGCTCACCGGTTTGCCACATGATGTAGGCCTATGGACTGAACAAGAAACCACCAAAAATTTTAACCAGTCATCGTTCTCACAACACTGAGGACCAGTCATTCGAAATGACTTCTCCATGCATTTTATGCATTGGTAAAAGCACTATGATGAAAAGTGTGATATGTTTTCAGGTATCTCCTATACTAATAGAGCCACATGCTCACCGGTTTGCCACATGATGTAGGCCTATGGACTGAACAAGAAACCACCAAAAATTTTAACCAGTCATCGTTCTCACAACACTGAGGACCAGTCATTCGAAATGACTTCTCCATGCATTTTATGCATTGGTAAAAGCACTATGATGAAAAGTGTGATATGTTTTCAGGTATCTCCTATACTAATAGAGCCACATGCTCACCGGTTTGCCACATGATGTAGGCCTATGGACTGAACAAGAAACCACCAAAAATTTTAACCAGTCATCGTTCTCACAACACTGAGGACCAGTCATTCGAAATGACTTCTCCATGCATTTTATGCATTGGTAAAAGCACTATGATGAAAAGTGTGATATGTTTTCAGGTATCTCCTATACTAATAGAGCCACATGCTCACCGGTTTGCCACATGATGTAGGCCTATGGACTGAACAAGAAACCACCAAAAATTTTAACCAGTCATCGTTCTCACAACACTGAGGACCAGTCATTCGAAATGACTTCTCCATGCATTTTATGCATTGGTAAAAGCACTATGATGAAAAGTGTGATATGTTTTCAGGTATCTCCTATACTAATAGAGCCACATGCTCACCGGTTTGCCACATGATGTAGGCCTATGGACTGAACAAGAAACCACCAAAAATTTTAACCAGTCATCGTTCTCACAACACTGAGGACCAGTCATTCGAAATGACTTCTCCATGCATTTTATGCATTGGTAAAAGCACTATGATGAAAAGTGTGATATGTTTTCAGGTATCTCCTATACTAATAGAGCCACATGCTCACCGGTTTGCCACATGATGTAGGCCTATGGACTGAACAAGAAACCACCAAAAATTTTAACCAGTCATCGTTCTCACAACACTGAGGACCAGTCATTCGAAATGACTTCTCCATGCATTTTATGCATTGGTAAAAGCACTATGATGAAAAGTGTGATATGTTTTCAGGTATCTCCTATACTAATAGAGCCACATGCTCACCGGTTTGCCACATGATGTAGGCCTATGGACTGAACAAGAAACCACCAAAAATTTTAACCAGTCATCGTTCTCACAACACTGAGGACCAGTCATTCGAAATGACTTCTCCATGCATTTTATGCATTGGTAAAAGCACTATGATGAAAAGTGTGATATGTTTTCAGGTATCTCCTATACTAATAGAGCCACATGCTCACCGGTTTGCCACATGATGTAGGCCTATGGACTGAACAAGAAACCACCAAAAATTTTAACCAGTCATCGTTCTCACAACACTGAGGACCAGTCATTCGAAATGACTTCTCCATGCATTTTATGCATTGGTAAAAGCACTATGATGAAAAGTGTGATATGTTTTCAGGTATCTCCTATACTAATAGAGCCACATGCTCACCGGTTTGCCACATGATGTAGGCCTATGGACTGAACAAGAAACCACCAAAAATTTTAACCAGTCATCGTTCTCACAACACTGAGGACCAGTCATTCGAAATGACTTCTCCATGCATTTTATGCATTGGTAAAAGCACTATGATGAAAAGTGTGATATGTTTTCAGGTATCTCCGTATACTAATAGAGCCACATGCTCACACGGTTTGCCACATGATGTAGGCCTATGGACTGAACAAGAAACCACCAAAAATTTTAACCAGTCATCGTTCTCACAACACTGAGGACCAGTCATTCGAAATGACTTCTCCATGCATTTTATGCATTGGTAAAAGCACTATGATGAAAAGTGTGATATGTTTTCAGGTATCTCCTATACTAATAGAGCCACATGCTCACCGGTTTGCCACATGATGTAGGCCTATGGACTGAACAAGAAACCACCAAAAATTTTAACCAGTCATCGTTCTCACAACACTGAGGACCAGTCATTCGAAATGACTTCTCCATGCATTTTATGCATTGGTAAAAGCACTATGATGAAAAGTGTGATATGTTTTCAGGTATCTCCTATACTAATAGAGCCACATGCTCACCGGTTTGCCACATGATGTAGGCCTATGGACTGAACAAGAAACCACCAAAAATTTTAACCAGTCATCGTTCTCACAACACTGAGGACCAGTCATTCGAAATGACTTCTCCATGCATTTTATGCATTGGTAAAAGCACTATGATGAAAAGTGTGATATGTTTTCAGGTATCTCCTATACTAATAGAGCCACATGCTCACCGGTTTGCCACATGATGTAGGCCTATGGACTGAACAAGAAACCACCAAAAATTTTAACCAGTCATCGTTCTCACAACACTGAGGACCAGTCATTCGAAATGACTTCTCCATGCATTTTATGCATTGGTAAAAGCACTATGATGAAAAGTGTGATATGTTTTCAGGTATCTCCTATACTAATAGAGCCACATGCTCACCGGTTTGCCACATGATGTAGGCCTATGGACTGAACAAGAAACCACCAAAAATTTTAACCAGTCATCGTTCTCACAACACTGAGGACCAGTCATTCGAAATGACTTCTCCATGCATTTTATGCATTGGTAAAAGCACTATGATGAAAAGTGTGATATGTTTTCAATATGTTTTCAGGTATCTCGTATACTAATAGAGCCACATGCTCACCCGGTTTGCCACATGATGTAGGCCTATGGACTGAACAAGAAACAACCAAAAATTTTAACCAGTCATCGTTCTCACAACACTGAGGACCAGTCATTCGAAATGACTTCTCCATGCATTTTATGCATTGGTAAAAGCACTATGATGAAAAGTGTGATATGTTTTCAGGTATCTCCTATACTAATAGAGCCACATGCTCACCGGTTTGCCACATGATGTAGGCCTATGGACTGAACAAGAAAACCACCAAAAATTCTTAACCAGTCATCGTTCTCACAACACTGAGGACCAGTCATGTCGAAATGACTTCTCCAGGCATTTTAATGCATTGGTAAAAGCACTATGATGAAAAGTGTGATATGTTTTCAGGTATCTCCTATACTAATAGAGCCCACATGCTCACCAGTTTGCCACATGATGTAGGCCTATGGACTGAACAAGAAACCACCAAAAATTTTAACCAGTCATCGTTCTCGACAACACTGAGGACCAGTCATGTCGAAATGACTTCTCCATGCATTTTATGCCATTGTAAAACGCACTATGATGAAAAGTGTGATATGTTTTCAGGTATCTTCTATACTAATAGAGCCACATGCTCCACTCGGTTTGCCACATGATGTAGGCCTATGGACTGAACAAGAAACCACCAAAACTTTTAACCAGTCATCGTTCTCACAACACTGAGGACCAGTCATTCGAATTGACTTCTCCATGCATTTTATGCATTGGTAAAAGCACTATGATGAAAAGTGTGATATGTTTTCAGGTATCTCCTATACTAATAGAGCCACATGCTCACCGGTTTGCCACATGATGTAGGCCTATGGACTGAACAAGAAACCATCAAAAATTTTACACCAGTCATCGTTCTCACAACACTGAGGACCAGTCATTCGAAATGACTTCTCCATGCCATTTTATGCTATTGGTAAAAGCACTATGATGAAAAGTGTGATATGGGTATCTCCTATACTAATAGAGCCACATGCTCACCGGTTTGCCACATGATGTAGGCCTATGGACTGAACAAGAAACCACCAAAAATTTTAACCAGTCATCGTTCTCACAACACTGAGGACCAGTCATTCGAAATGACTTCTCCATGCATTTTATGCATTGGTAAAAGCACTATGATGAAAAGTGTGATATGTTTTCAGGTATCTCCTATACTAATAGAGCCACATGCTCACCGGTTTGCCACATGATGTAGGCCTATGGACTGAACAAGAAACCACCAAAAAGGCCTATGGAACTGGAACAAGAAACCACCAAAAATTTTAACCAAGTCATCGTTGTCTACAACACTGACGACCATTGGTAAAAGCACTATGATGAAAAGTGTGATATGTTTTCAGGTATCTCCTATACTAATAGAGCCACATGCTCACCGGTTTGCCACATGATGTAGGCCTATGGACTGAACAAGAAACCACCAAAAATTTTAACCAGTCATCGTTCTCACAACACTGAGGACCAGTCATTCGAAATGACTTCTCCATGCATTTTATGCATTGGTAAAAGCACTATGATGAAAAGTGTGATATGTTTTCAGGTATCTCCTATACTAATAGAGCCACATGCTCACCGGTTTGCCACATGATGTAGGCCTATTGGACTGAACAAGAAACCACCAAAAATTTTAACCAGTCATCGTTCTCACAACACTGAGGACCAGTCATTCGAAATGACTTCTCCATGCATTTTATGCATTGGTAAAAGCACTATGATGAAAAGTGTGATATGTTTTCAGGTATCTCCTATACTAATAGAGCCACATGCTCACCGGTTTGCCACATGATGTAGGCCTATGGACTGAACAAGAAACCACCAAAAATTTTAACCAGTCATCGTTCTCACAACACTGAGGACCAGTCATTCGAAATGACTTCTCCATGCATTTTATGCATTGGTAAAAGCACTATGATGAAAAGTGTGATATGTTTTCAGGTATCTCCTATACTAATAGAGCCACATGCTCACCGGTTTGCCACATGATGTAGGCCTATGGACTGAACAAGAAACCACCAAAAATTTTAACCAGTCATCGTTCTCACAACACTGAGGACCAGTCATTCGAAATGACTTCTCCATGCATTTTATGCATTGGTAAAAGCACTATGATGAAAAGTGTGATATGTTTTCAGGTATCTCCTATACTAATAGAGCCACATGCTCACCGGTTTGCCACATGATGTAGGCTATGGACTGAACAAGAAACCACCAAAAATTTTAACCAGTCATCGTTCTCACAACACTGAGGACCAGTCATTCGAAATGACTTCTCCATGCATTTTATGCATTGGTAAAAGCACTATGAGGAAAAGTGTGATATGTTTTCAGGTATCTCCTATACTAATAGAGCCACATGCTCACCGGTTTGCCACATGATGTAGGCCTATGGACTGAACAAGAAACCACCAAAAATTTTAACCAATCATTGTTCTCACAACACTGAGGACCAGTCATTCGAAATGACTTCTCCATGCATTTTATGCATTGGTAAAAGCACTATGATGAAAAGTGTGATATGTTTTCAGGTATCTCCTATACTAATAGAGCCATATGCTCACCGGTTTGCCACATGATGTTGGCCTATGGACTGAACAAGAAACCACCAAAAATTTTAACCAGTCATCGTTCTCACAACACTGAGGACCAGTCATTCGAAATGACTTCTCCATGCATTTTATGCATTGGTAAAAGCACTATGATGAAAAGTGTGATATGTTTTCAGGTATCTCCTATACTAATAGAGCCACATGCTCACCGGTTTGCCACATGATGTAGGCCTATGGACTGAACAAGAAACCACCAAAAATTTTAACCAGTCATCGTTCTCACAACACTGAGGACCAGTCATTCGAAATGACTTCTCCATGCATTTTATGCATTGGTAAAAGCACTATGATGAAAAGTGTGATATGTTTTCAGGTATCTCCTATACTAATAGAGCCACATGCTCACCGGTTTGCCACATGATGTAGGCCTATGGACTGAACAAGAAACCACCAAAAATTTTAACCAGTCATCGTTCTCACAACACTGAGGACCAGTCATTCGAAATGACTTCTCCATGCTTTTTATGCATTGGTAAAAGCACTATGATGAAAAGTGTGATATGTTTTCAGGTATCTCCTATACTAATAGAGCCACATGCTCACCGGTTTGCCACATGATGTAGGCCTATGGACTGAACAAGAAACCACCAAAAATTTTAACCAATCATTGTTCTCACAACACTGAGGACCAGTCATTCGAAATGACTTCTCCATGCATTTTATGCATTGGTAAAAGCACTATGATGAAAAGTGTGATATGTTTTCAGGTATCTCCTATACTAATAGAGCCACATGCTCACCGGTTTGCCACATGATGTAGGCCTATGGACTGAACAAGAAACCACCAAAAATTTTAACCAGTCATCGTTCTCACAACACTGAGGACCAGTCATTCGAAATGACTTCTCCATGCTTTTTATGCATTGGTAAAAGCACTATGATGAAAAGTGTGATATGTTTTCAGGTATCTCCTATACTAATAGAGCCACATGCTCACCGGTTTGCCACATGATGTAGGCCTATGGACTGAACAAGAAACCACCAAAAATTTTAACCAATCATTGTTCTCACAACACTGAGGACCAGTCATTCGAAATGACTTCTCCATGCATTTTATGCATTGGTAAAAGCACTATGATGAAAAGTGTGATATGTTTTCAGGTATCTCCTATACTAATAGAGCCATATGCTCACCGGTTTGCCACATGATGTTGGCCTATGGACTGAACAAGAAACCACCAAAAATTTTAACCAGTCATCGTTCTCACAACACTGAGGACCAGTCATTCGAAATGACTTCTCCATGCATTTTATGCATTGGTAAAAGCACTATGATGAAAAGTGTGATATGTTTTCAGGTATCTCCTATACTAATAGAGCCACATGCTCACCGGTTTGCCACATGATGTAGGCCTATGGACTGAACAAGAAACCACCAAAAATTTTAACCAGTCATCGTTCTCACAACACTGAGGACCAGTCATTCGAAATGACTTCTCCATGCATTTTATGCATTGGTAAAAGCACTATGATGAAAAGTGTGATATGTTTTCAGGTATCTCCTATACTAATAGAGCCACATGCTCACCGGTTTGCCACATGATGTAGGCCTATGGACTGAACAAGAAACCACCAAAAATTTTAACCAGTCATCGTTCTCACAACACTGAGGACCAGTCATTCGAAATGACTTCTCCATGCATTTTATGCATTGGTAAAAGCACTATGATGAAAAGTGTGATATGTTTTCAGGTATCTCCTATACTAATAGAGCCACATGTTCACCGGTTTGCCACATAATGTAGGCCTATGGACTGAACAAGAAACCACCAAAAATTTTAACCAGTCATCGTTGTCACAACACTGAGGACCAGTCATTCGAAATGACTTCTCCATGCATTTTATGCATTGGTAAAAGCACTATGATGAAAAGTGTGATATGTTTTCAGGTATCTCCTATACTAATAGAGCCACATGCTCATCGGTTTGCCACATGATGTAGGCCTATGGACTGAACAAGAAACCACCAAAAATTTTAACCAGTCATCGTTGTCACAACACTGAGGACCAGTCATTCGAAATGACTTCTCCATGCATTTTATGCATTGGTAAAAGCACTATGATGAAAAGTGTGATATGTTTTCAGGTATCTCCTATACTAATAGAGCCACATGCTCACCGGTTTGCCACATGATGTAGGCCTATGGACTGAACAAGAAACCACCAAAAATTTTAACCAGTCATCGTTCTCACAACACTGAGGACCAGTCATTCGAAATGACTTCTCCATGCATTTTATGCATTGGTAAAAGCACTATGATGAAAAGTGTGATATGTTTTCAGGTATCTCCTATACTAATAGAGCCACATGCTCACCGGTTTGCCACATGATGTAGGCCTATGGACTGAACAAGAAACCACCAAAAATTTTAACCAGTCATCGTTCTCACAACACTGAGGACCAGTCATTCGAAATGACTTCTCCATGCATTTTATGCATTGGTAAAAGCACTATGATGAAAAGTGTGATATGTTTTCAGGTATCTCCTATACTAATAGAGCCACATGCTCACCGGTTTGCCACATGATGTAGGCCTATGGACTGAACAAGAAACCACCAAAAATTTTAACCAGTCATCGTTGTCACAACACTGAGGACCAGTCATTCGAAATGACTTCTCCATGCATTTTATGCATTGGTAAAAGCACTATGATGAAAAGTGTGATATGTTTTCAGGTATCTCCTATACTAATAGAGCCACATGCTCACCGGTTTGCCACATGATGTAGGCCTATGGACTGAACAAGAAACCACCAAAAATTTTAACCAGTCATCGTTGTCACAACACTGAGGACCAGTCATTCGAAATGACTTCTCCATGCATTTTATGCATTGGTAAAAGCACTATGATGAAAAGTGTGATATGTTTTCAGGTATCTCCTATACTAATAGAGCCACATGCTCACCGGTTTGCCACATGATGTAGGCCTATGGACTGAACAAGAAACCACCAAAAATTTTAACCAGTCATCGTTCTCACAACACTGAGGACCAGTCATTCGAAATGACTTCTCCATGCATTTTATGCATTGGTAAAAGCACTATGATGAAAAGTGTGATATGTTTTCAGGTATCTCCTATACTAATAGAGCCACATGCTCACCGGTTTGCCACATGATGTAGGCCTATGGACTGAACAAGAAACCACCAAAAATTTTAACCAGTCATCGTTCTCACAACACTGAGGACCAGTCATTCGAAATGACTTCTCCATGCATTTTATGCATTGGTAAAAGCACTATGATGAAAAGTGTGATATGTTTTCAGGTATCTCCTATACTAATAGAGCCACATGCTCACCGGTTTGCCACATGATGTAGGCCTATGGACTGAACAAGAAACCACCAAAAATTTTAACCAGTCATCGTTCTCACAACATTGAGGACCAGTCATTCGAAATGACTTCTCCATGCATTTTATGCATTTGTAAAAGCACTATGATGAAAAGTGTGATATGTTTTCAGGTATCTCCTATACTAATAGAGCCACATGCTCACCGGTTTGCCACATGATGTAGGCCTATGGACTGAACAAGAAACCACCAAAAATTTTAACCAGTCATCGTTCTCACAACACTGAGGACCAGTCATTCGAAATGACTTCTCCATGCATTTTATGCATTGGTAAAAGCACTATGATAAAAAGTGTGATATGTTTTCAGGTATCTCCTATACTAATAGAGCCACATGCTCACCGGTTTGCCACATGATGTACGCCTATGGACTGAACAAGAAACCACCAAAAATTTTAACCAGTCATCGTTCTCACAACACTGAGGACCAGTCATTCGAAATGACTTCTCCATGCATTTTATGCATTGGTAAAAGCACTATGATGAAAAGTGTGATATGTTTTCAGGTATCTCCTATACTAATAGAGCCACATGCTCACCGGTTTGCCACATGATGTAGGCCTATGGACTGAACAAGAAACCACCAAAAATTTTAACCAGTCATCGTTCTCACAACACTGAGGACCAGTCATTCGAAATGACTTCTCCATGCATTTTATGCATTGGTAAAAGCACTATGATGAAAAGTGTGATATGTTTTCAGGTATCTCCTATACTAATAGAGCCACATGCTCACCGGTTTGCCACATGATGTAGGCCTATGGACTGAACAAGAAACCACCAAAAATTTTAACCAATCATTGTTCTCACAACACTGAGGACCAGTCATTCGAAATGACTTCTCCATGCATTTTATGCATTGGTAAAAGCACTATGATGAAAAGTGTGATATGTTTTCAGGTATCTCCTATACTAATAGAGCCACATGCTCACCGGTTTGCCACATGATGTAGGCCTATGGACTGAACAAGAAACCACCAAAAATTTTAACCAGTCATCGTTCTCACAACACTGAGGACCAGTCATTCGAAATGACTTCTCCATGCATTTTATGCATTGGTAAAAGCACTATGATGAAAAGTGTGATATGTTTTCAGGTATCTCCTATACTAATAGAGCCACATGCTCACCGGTTTGCCACATGATGTAGGCCTATGGACTGAACAAGAAACCACCAAAAATTTTAACCAGTCATCGTTCTCACAACACTGAGGACCAGTCATTCGAAATGACTTCTCCATGCATTTTATGCATTGGTAAAAGCACTATGATGAAAAGTGTGATATGTTTTCAGGTATCTCCTATACTAATAGAGCCACATGCTCACCGGTTTGCCACATGATGTAGGCCTATGGACTGAACAAGAAACCACCAAAAATTTTAACCAGTCATCGTTGTCACAACACTGAGGACCAGTCATTCGAAATGACTTCTCCATGCATTTTATGCATTGGTAAAAGCACTATGATGAAAAGTGTGATATGTTTTCAGGTATCTCCTATACTAATAGAGCCACATGCTCACCGGTTTGCCACATGATGTAGGCCTATGGACTGAACAAGAAACCACCAAAAATTTTAACCAGTCATCGTTGTCACAACACTGAGGACCAGTCATTCGAAATGACTTCTCCATGCATTTTATGCATTGGTAAAAGCACTATGATGAAAAGTGTGATATGTTTTCAGGTATCTCCTATACTAATAGAGCCACATGCTCACCGGTTTGCCACATGATGTAGGCCTATGGACTGAACAAGAAACCACCAAAAATTTTAACCAGTCATCGTTCTCACAACACTGAGGACCAGTCATTCGAAATGACTTCTCCATGCATTTTATGCATTGGTAAAAGCACTATGATGAAAAGTGTGATATGTTTTCAGGTATCTCCTATACTAATAGAGCCACATGCTCACCGGTTTGCCACATGATGTAGGCCTATGGACTGAACAAGAAACCACCAAAAATTTTAACCAGTCATCGTTCTCACAACACTGAGGACCAGTCATTCGAAATGACTTCTCCATGCATTTTATGCATTGGTAAAAGCACTATGATGAAAAGTGTGATATGTTTTCAGGTATCTCCTATACTAATAGAGCCACATGCTCACCGGTTTGCCACATGATGTAGGCCTATGGACTGAACAAGAAACCACCAAAAATTTTAACCAGTCATCGTTGTCACAACACTGAGGACCAGTCATTCGAAATGACTTCTCCATGCATTTTATGCATTGGTAAAAGCACTATGATGAAAAGTGTGATATGTTTTCAGGTATCTCCTATACTAATAGAGCCACATGCTCACCGGTTTGCCACATGATGTAGGCCTATGGACTGAACAAGAAACCACCAAAAATTTTAACCAATCATTGTTCTCACAACACTGAGGACCAGTCATTCGAAATGACTTCTCCATGCATTTTATGCATTGGTAAAAGCACTATGATGAAAAGTGTGATATGTTTTCAGGTATCTCCTATACTAATAGAGCCATATGCTCACCGGTTTGCCACATGATGTTGGCCTATGGACTGAACAAGAAACCACCAAAAATTTTAACCAGTCATCGTTCTCACAACACTGAGGACCAGTCATTCGAAATGACTTCTCCATGCATTTTATGCATTGGTAAAAGCACTATGATGAAAAGTGTGATATGTTTTCAGGTATCTCCTATACTAATAGAGCCACATGCTCACCGGTTTGCCACATGATGTAGGCCTATGGACTGAACAAGAAACCACCAAAAATTTTAACCAGTCATCGTTCTCACAACACTGAGGACCAGTCATTCGAAATGACTTCTCCATGCATTTTATGCATTGGTAAAAGCACTATGATGAAAAGTGTGATATGTTTTCAGGTATCTCCTATACTAATAGAGCCACATGCTCACCGGTTTGCCACATGATGTAGGCCTATGGACTGAACAAGAAACCACCAAAAATTTTAACCAGTCATCGTTGTCACAACACTGAGGACCAGTCATTCGAAATGACTTCTCCATGCATTTTATGCATTGGTAAAAGCACTATGATGAAAAGTGTGATATGTTTTCAGGTATCTCCTATACTAATAGAGCCACATGCTCACCGGTTTGCCACATGATGTAGGCCTATGGACTGAACAAGAAACCACCAAAAATTTTAACCAGTCATCGTTCTCACAACACTGAGGACCAGTCATTCGAAATGACTTCTCCATGCATTTTATGCATTGGTAAAAGCACTATGATGAAAAGTGTGATATGTTTTCAGGTATCTCCTATACTAATAGAGCCACATGCTCACCGGTTTGCCACATGATGTAGGCCTATGGACTGAACAAGAAACCACCAAAAATTTTAACCAGTCATCGTTCTCACAACACTGAGGACCAGTCATTCGAAATGACTTCTCCATGCATTTTATGCATTGGTAAAAGCACTATGATGAAAAGTGTGATATGTTTTCAGGTATCTCCTATACTAATAGAGCCACATGCTCACCGGTTTGCCACATGATGTAGGCCTATGGACTGAACAAGAAACCACCAAAAATTTTAACTAGTCATCGTTCTCACAACACTGAGGACCAGTCATTCGAAATGACTTCTCCATGCATTTTATGCATTGGTAAAAGCACTATGATGAAAAGTGTGATATGTTTTCAGGTATCTCCTATACTAATAGAGCCACATGCTCACCGGTTTGCCACATGATGTAGGCCTATGGACTGAACAAGAAACCACCAAAAATTTTAACCAGTCATCGTTCTCACAACACTGAGGACCAGTCATTCGAAATGACTTCTCCATGCATTTTATGCATTGGTAAAAGCACTATGATGAAAAGTGTGATATGTTTTCAGGTATCTCCTATACTAATAGAGCCACATGCTCACCGGTTTGCCACATGATGTAGGCCTATGGACTGAACAAGAAACCACCAAAAATTTTAACCAGTCATCGTTCTCACAACACTGAGGACCAGTCATTCGAAATGACTTCTCCATGCATTTTATGCATTGGTAAAAACACTATGATGAAAAGTGTGATATGTTTTCAGGTATCTCCTATACTATTAGAGTCACATGCTCACCGGTTTGCCACATGATGTAGGCCTATGGACTGAACAAGAAACCACCAAAAATTTTAACCAGTCATCGTTCTCACAACACTGAGGACCAGTCATTCGAAATGACTTCTCCATGCATTTTATGCATTGGTAAAAGCACTATGATGAAAAGTGTGATATGTTTTCAGGTATCTCCTATACTAATAGAGCCACGTGCTCACCGGTTTGCCACATGATGTAGGCCTATGGACTGAACAAGAAACCACCAAAAATTTTAACCAGTCATCGTTCTCACAACACTGAGGACCAGTCATTCGAAATGACTTCTCCATGCATTTTATGCATTGGTAAAAGCACTATGATGAAAAGTGTGATATGTTTTCAGGTATCTCCTATACTAATAGAGCCACATGCTCACCGGTTTGCCACATGATGTAGGCCTATGGACTGAACAAGAAACCACCAAAAATTTTAACCAGTCATCGTTCTCACAACACTGAGGACCAGTCATTCGAAATGACTTCTCCATGCATTTTATGCATTGGTAAAAGCACTATGATGAAAAGTGTGATATGTTTTCAGGTATCTCCTATACTAATAGAGCCACATGCTCACCGGTTTGCCACATGATGTAGGCCTATGGACTGAACAAGAAACCACCAAAAATTTTAACCAGTCATCGTTCTCACAACACTGAGGGCCAGTCATTCGAAATGACTTCTCCATGCATTTTATGCATTGGTAAAAGCACTATGATGAAAAGTGTGATATGTTTTCAGGTATCTACTATACTAATAGAGCCACATGCTCTATAGCCTACACTCTATTCCCTACACTCTATACCATACACTCTATACCCTACACTCTATACCCTACACTATACACTCTATACCCTACACTCTACACTCTATACCATACACTCTTTACCCTACACTCTATACCGTACACTCTATACCCTACACTCTACACTCTATACCCTACACTCTATAACATACACTTTATACCCTACACTCTATACCTTACACTCTATACCCTACACTCTACACCCTACAATCTACAATCTATACCCTACATTCTATAACCTACACTCTATACCCTACACTCTACACCCTACTCTCTACACTTTATACCCTACACTCTACACTCTATACCCTACACTCTATACCCTACACTCTATACTCTATACCCTACACTCTACACTCTATACCCAACTCTCTAAACACTACACTCTATACCCTACACTCTACACTCTATACCCTACACTCTATACCCTACACTCTACACTCTATACCCTACACTCTACACTCTATACCCTACTCTCTAAACCCTACACTCTATACCCTACACTCTACACTCTATACCCTACACTCTATACCCTACACTCTACACTCTATCCCCTGCACTCTATACCATACACTCTACACTCTATACCCTACACTCTACACTCTGTACCCTACACTCTATACCCTACAATCTATACCATACACTCTATACCATACACTCTATACCCTACACTCTACACTCTATACCCTACACTCTACACTCTATACCCTACACTCTATACCCTACAATCTATACCATACACTCTATACCATACACTCTATACCCTACACTCTATACCTCACACTCTACACTCTATCCCCTGCACTCTATACCACACACTCTACACTCTATACCCTACACTCTATATCCTACACTCTACACTCTATACCCTACACTCTATACCCTACACTGTGCACTCTATACCCTACACTCTACACTCTATACCCTACACTCTATACCATACACTCTACACCCTACACTCTATACCCTACACTCTACACTCTATACACTACACTCTGTACCCTACACTCTATACTCTACACTCTATACCATACAATCTGTACCCTACACTCTATACCTCACACTCTACACTATATCCCCTGCACTCTATACCATACACTCTACACTCTATACCCTACACTCTATACCCTACTCTCTACACTCTATACCCTACACTCTATACCCTACAATCTATACCATACACTCTATACCATACACTCTATACCCTACACTCTATACCCTACACTCTACACTCTATACCCTACACTCTTTACCCTACACTCTATACCCTACACTCTACACTCTATACCCTACACTCTACACTCTATACCCTACAATCTATACCATACACTCTATACCATACACTCTATACCCTACACTCTATACCTCAGACTCTACACTCTATCCCCTGCACTCTATACCATACACTCTACACTCTATACCCTACACTCTATACCCTACACTCTACACTCTATACCCTACACTCTATACCCTACACTCTACACTCTATACCCTACACTCTACACTCTATCCCCTGCACTCTATACCATACACTCTACACTCTATACCCTACACTCTACACTCTGTACCCTACACTCTATACCCTACAATCTATACCATACACTCTATACCATACACTCTATACCCTACACTCTACACTCTATACCCTACACTCTACACTCTATACCCTACACTCTATACCCTACAATCTATACCATACACTCTATACCATACACTCTATACCCTACACTCTATACCTCACACTCTACACTCTATCCCCTGCACTCTATACCACACACTCTACACTCTATACCCTACACTCTATATCCTACACTCTACACTCTATACCCTACACTCTATACCCTACACTGTGCACTCTATACCCTACACTCTACACTCTATACCCTACACTCTATACCATACACTCTACACCCTACACTCTATACCCTACACTCTACACTCTATACACTACACTCTGTACCCTACACTCTATACTCTACACTCTATACCATACAATCTGTACCCTACACTCTATACCTCACACTCTACACTATATCCCCTGCACTCTATACCATACACTCTACACTCTATACCCTACACTCTATACCCTACTCTCTACACTCTATACCCTACACTCTATACCCTACAATCTATACCATACACTCTATACCATACACTCTATACCCTACACTCTATACCCTACACTCTACACTCTATACCCTACACTCTTTACCCTACACTCTATACCCTACACTCTACACTCTATACCCTACACTCTACACTCTATACCCTACAATCTATACCATACACTCTATACCATACACTCTATACCCTACACTCTATACCTCAGACTCTACACTCTATCCCCTGCACTCTATACCATACACTCTACACTCTATACCCTACACTCTATACCCTACACTCTACACTCTATACCCTACACTCTATACCCTACACTCTACACTCTATACCCTACACTCTACACTCTATACCCTACACTCTATACCCTACAATCTATACCATACACTCTATACCATACACTCTATACCCTACACTCTATACCCTACACTCTATACCCTACACTCTATACCATACACTCTATACCCTACACTCTATATCATACACTCTATAGCCTACACTCTATTCCCTACACTCTATACCATACACTCTATACCCTACACTCTATACCCTACACTATACACTCTATACCCTACTCTCTACACTCTATACCATACACTCTATACCCTACACTCTATACCCTACAATCTACACTCTATACCCTACAATCTATACACTACACTCTATACCCTACACTCTACACTCTATACCCTACACTCTATACCCTACACTCTACACTCTATACCCTACACTCTATACCCTACACTCTATACTCTATACCCTACACTCTACACTCTATACCAAACTTTCTAAATCCTACACTCTATACCCTACACTCTACATTCTATACCCTACACTCTATACCCTACACTCTACACTCTATACCCTACACTCTACACTCTATACCCTACTCTCTAAACCCTACACTCTATACCCTACACTCTACACTCTATACCCTACACTCTATACCCTACACTCTACACTCTATACCCTACACTCTATACCCTACACTCTATACCCTACACTCTATACCCTACACTCTACACCCTACACTTTATAGCTTACACTCTATACCCTACACTCTATTCCCTAAACTCTATACCATACACTCTATACCATACACTCTATACCCTACACTCTATACCCTACACTCTACACCATACACTCTATACCCTACCCTCTATACCTTACACTCTATACCCTACACTCTACACTCTATACCCTACACTCTATACCATACACTCTATACCCTAAACTCTATACACTACACTCTACACTCTATACCCTACACTCTATACCCTACACTCTATACCCTACACTCTACACTTTATACCCTACACTCTATACCCTACACTCTATACCCTACACTCTATACCCTACACTCTACACTCTATACGCTACACTCTATACCCTACACTCTATACCCTACACTCTATACCCTACACTCTATACCCTACACTCTACACTTTATACCCTACACTCTATACCCTACACTCTATACCCTACACTCTATACCCTACACTCTATACCCTACACTCTATACCCTGCACTCTACACTCTATACCCTACACTCTATACCCTACACTCTATACCCTACACTCTACACTTTATACCCTACACTCTATACCCTACACAATATACCCTCCACTCTATACCCTACACTCTACACTCTACACCCTACACTCTACACTCTATACCCTACACTCTATACCCTACACTCTATACCCTACACTCTACACCCTACACTCTATACCCTACACCCTATACCCTACACTCTATACCCTACACTCAACACCCTACACTCTATACCCTACACTCTATACCCTACACTCTATACCCTACACTCTATACCTTACACTCTATACCCTACACACTATACCCTACACTCTACACTCTATACCCTACACTCTATACTCTATACCCTACACTCTACACTCTATACCCAACTCTCTAAGCCCTACACTCTATACCCTACACTCTACACTCTATACCCTACACTCTATACCCTACACTCTACACTCTATACCCTACACTCTATACCCTACACTCTATACCCTACACTTTATACCCTACACTCTACACTCTATACCCTACTCTCTAAACCCTACACTCTATAGCCTACACTCTACACTCTATACCCTACACTCTATACCCTACACTCTACACTCTATACCCTACACTCTATACCCTATACTCTATACCCTACACTTTATACCCTACACTCTATACCCTACACTCTACACCCTACACTTTATAGCTTACACTCTATACCCTACACTCTATACCCTAAACTCTATATCAAACACTCTATACCCTACACTCTATACCCTACACTCTATACCCTACACTCTACACCATACACTTTATAGCTTACACTCTATACCCTACACTCTATACCCTAAACTCTATACCATACACTCTATACCCTACACTCTATACCCTACACTCTATACCCTACACTCTACACCATACACTCTATACCCTACCCTATATACCTTACACTCTATACCCTACACTCTACACAGTATACCCTACACTCTATACCCTACACTCTACACTCTATACCCTACACTCTATACCATACACTCTATACCCTACACTCTATACCCTACACTCTACACTCTATACCCTACACTCTATACCCTACACTCTATACCCTACACTCTACACTTTATACCCTACACTCTATACCCTACACTCTATACCCTACACTCTATACCCTACACTCTACACTCTATACCCTACACTCTATACCCTACACTCTATACCCTACACTCTATACCCTACACTCTACACTCTATACCCTACACTCTATACCCTACACTCTATACCCTACACTCTACACTTTATACCCTACACTCTATACCCTACACAATATACCCTCCACTCTATACCCTACACTCTACACTCTACACCCTACACTCTACACTCTATACCCTACACTCTATACCCTACACTCTATACCCTACACTCTACACCCTACACTCTATACCCTACACCCTATACCCTACACTCTATACCCTACACTCAACACCCTACACTCTATACCCTACACTCTATACCCTACACTCTATACCCTACACTCTATACCTTACACTCTATACCCTACACACTATACCCTACACTCTACACTCTATACCCTACACTCTATACCCTACACTCTATACTCTATACCCTACACTCTAAACTCTATACCCAACTCTCTAAACCCTACACTCTATAACCTACACTCTACACTCTATACCCTACACTCTATACCCTACACTCTACACTCTATACCCTACACTCTATACCCTACACTCTATACCCTACACTCTATACCCTACACTCTACACTCTATACCCTACTCTCTAAACCCTACACTCTATACCCTACACTCTACACTCTATACCCTACACTCTATACCCTACACTCTACACTCTATACCCTATACTCTATACCTACACTCTATACCCTACACTCTATACCCTACACTCTACACCCTACACTTTATAGCTTACACTCTATACCCTACATTTTATACCCAAAACTCTATACCATACACTCTATACCCTACACTCTATACCCTACACTCTACACCATACACTCTATACCCTACCCTCTATACCTTACACTCTATATCCTACACTCTACACAGTATACCCTACACTCTATACCCTACACTCTACACTCTATACCCTACACTCTATACCATACACTCTATACCCTACACTCTATACCCTACACTGTACACTCTATACCCTACACTCTATACCCTACACTCTATACCCTACACTCTACACTTTATAACCTACACTCTATACCCTACACTCTATACCCTACACTCTATACCCTACACTCTATACCCTACACTCTTCACTCTATACCCTACACTCTATACCCTACACTCTATACCCTACACTTTATACCCTACACTCTATACCCTACACTCTACAATTTATACCCTACACTCTATACCTAACACTCTATACCCTATACTCTATACCCTACACTCTATACCCTACACTCTATACCCTACACTCTACACCCTACACTTTATAGCTTACACTCTATACCCTACACTCTATACCCTAAACTCTATATCATACACTCTATACCCTACACTCTATACCCTACACTCTATACCCTACACTCTACACCATACACTTTATAGCTTACACTCTATACCCTACACTCTATACCCTAAACTCTATACCATACACTCTATACCCTACACTCTATACCCTACACTCTATGCCCTACACTCTACACCATACACTCTATACCCTACCCTCTATACCTTACACTCTATACCCTACACTCTACACAGTATACCCTACACTCTATACCCTACACTCTACACTCTATACCCTACACTCTATACCATACACTCTATACCCTACACTCTATACCCTACACTCTACACTCTATACCCTACACTCTATACCCTACACTCTATACCCTACACTCTACACTTTATACCCTACACTCTATACCCTACACTCTATACCCTACACTCTATACCCTACACTCTACACTCTATACCCTACACTCTATACCCTACACTCTATACCCTACACTCTATACCCTACACTCTACACTCTATACCCTACACTCTATACCCTACACTCTATACCCTACACTCTACACTTTATACCCTACACTCTATACCCTACACAATATACCCTCCACTCTATACCCTACACTCTACACTCTACACGTTACACTCTACAGTCTATACCCTACACTCTATACCCTACACTCTATACCCTACACTCTACACCCTACACTCTATACCCTACACCCTATACCCTACACTCTATACCCTACACTCAACACCCTACAATCTATACCCTACACTCTATACCCTACACTCTATACCCTACACTCTATACCTTACACTCTATACCCTACACACTATACCCTACACTCTACACTCTATACCCTACACTCTATACCCTACACTCTATACTCTATACCGTACACTCTACACTCTATACCCAACTCTCTAAACCCTACACTCTATACCCTACACTCTACACTCTATACCCTACACTCTATACCCTACACTCTACACTCTATACCCTACACTCTATACCCTACACTCTATACCCTACACTCTATACCCTACACTCTACACTCTATACCCTACTCTCTAAACCCTACACTCTATACCCTACACTCTACACTCTATACCCTACACTCTATACCCTACACTCTACACTCTATACCCTACACTCTATACCCTACACTCTATACCCTACACTCTACACTCTATACCCTACACTCTATACCCTACACTCTACACTCTATACCCTACACTCTATACCCTACACTCTATACCCTACACTCTATACCCTACACTCTACACTCTATACCCTACTCTCTAAACCCTACACTCTATACCCTACACTCTACACTCTATACCCTACACTCTATACCCTACACTCTATACCCTACACTCTACACCCTACACTTTATAGCTTACACTCTATACCCTACACTCTATACCCTAAACTCTATACCATACACTCTATACCCTACACTCTATACCCTACACTCTACACCATACACTCTATACCCTACCCTCTATACCTTACACTCTATACCCTACACTCTACACAGTATACCCTACACTCTATACCCTACACTCTACACTCTATACCCTACACTCTATACCATACACTCTATACCCTACACTCTATACCCTACACTGTACACTCTATACCCTACACTCTATACCCTACACCCTATACCCTACACTCTACACTTTATACCCTACACTCTATACCCTACACTCTATACCCTACACTCTATACCCTACACTCTATACCCTACACTCTACACTCTATACCCTACACTCTATACCCTACACTCTATACCCTACACTCTATACCCTACACTCAATACCCTACACTCTACACTTTATACCCTACACTCTATACTCTACACTCTATACCCTACACTCTATACCGTACACTCTATACCCTACACTCTATACCCTACACTCTACACTTTATACCCTACACTCTATACCCTACACTCTATACCCTCCACTCTATACCCTACAATCTACACTCTACACCCTACACTCTACACTTTATACCCTACACTCTATACCCTACACTCTATACCCTTCACTCTATACCCTACACGCTATACCCTACACTCTATACCCTACACTCTATACCCTACACTCTATACCCTACACTCTACACCCTACACTCTATACCCTACACCCTATACCCTACACTCTATACCCTACACTCAACACCCTACACTCTATACCCTACACTCTATACCCTACACTCTACACTCTATACCCTACACTCTACACCCTACACTCTATACCCTACACCCTATACCCTACACTCTATACCCTACACTCAACACCCTACAATCTATACCCTACACTCTATACCCTACACTCTATACCCTACACTCTATACCTTACACTCTATACCCTACACACTATACCCTACACTCTACACTCTATACCCTACACTCTATACCCTACACTCTATACTCTATACCGTACACTCTACACTCTATACCCAACTCTCTAAACCCTACACTCTATACCCTACACTCTACACTCTATACCCTACACTCTATACCCTACACTCTACACTCTATACCCTACACTCTATACCCTACACTCTATACCCTACACTCTATACCCTACACTCTACACTCTATACCCTACTCTCTAAACCCTACACTCTATACCCTACACTCTACACTCTATACCCTACACTCTATACCCTACACTCTACACTCTATACCCTACACTCTAAACCCTACACTCTATACCCTACACTCTACACTCTATACCCTACACTCTATACCCTACACTCTACACTCTATACCCTACACTCTATACCCTACACTCTATACCCTACACTCTATACCCTACACTCTACACTCTATACCCTACTCTCTAAACCCTACACTCTATACCCTACACTCTACACTCTATACCCTACACTCTATACCCTACACTCTATACCCTACACTCTACACCCTACACTTTATAGCTTACACTCTATACCCTACACTCTATACCCTAAACTCTATACCATACACTCTATACCCTACACTCTATACCCTACACTCTACACCATACACTCTATACCCTACCCTCTATACCTTACACTCTATACCCTACACTCTACACAGTATACCCTACACTCTATACCCTACACTCTACACTCTATACCCTACACTCTATACCATACACTCTATACCCTACACTCTATACCCTACACTGTACACTCTATACCCTACACTCTATACCCTACACCCTATACCCTACACTCTACACTTTATACCCTACACTCTATACCCTACACTCTATACCCTACACTCTATACCCTACACTCTATACCCTACACTCTACACTCTATACCCTACACTCTATACCCTACACTCTATACCCTACACTCTATACCTTACACTCAATACCCTACACTCTACACTTTATACCCTACACTCTATACTCTACACTCTATACCCTACACTCTATACCGTACACTCTATACCCTACACTCTATACCCTACACTCTACACTTTATACCCTACACTCTATACCCTACACTCTATACCCTCCACTCTATACCCTACAATCTACACTCTACACCCTACACTCTACACTTTATACCCTACACTCTATACCCTACACTCTATACCCTTCACTCTATACCCTACACGCTATACCCTACACTCTATACCCTACACTCTATACCCTACACTCTATACCCTACACTCTACACCCTACACTCTATACCCTACACCCTATACCCTACACTCTATACCCTACACTCAACACCCTACACTCTATACCCTACACTCTATACCCTACACTCTATACCCTACACTCTACACTCTATACCCTACACTCTACACTCGATACCCTACACTCTATACCCTACAATCTATACCATACACTCTATACCATACACTCTATACCATACACTCTATCCCCTACACTCTATACCATACACTCTACACTCTATACCCAACACTCTACACCCTACACCATATACCCTACACTCTACACTCTATACCCTACATTCTCTACCCTACACTCTATACCATACACTCTATACCATACACTCTATCCCCTACACTCTATACCATACACTTTACACTCTATACCCTACTTTCTATACCCTACACTCTACACTCTCTACCCTACACTCTATACCCTACACTCTACACTCTATACCCTACACTCTACACTCTATACCCTACACTCTACACCCTACACTATATACCATACACTCTATACCCTACACTCTACACTCTATACCCTACACTCTATACCCTACACTCTATACCCTACACTCTATACCCTACACTCTACACTCTATACCCTACTCTCTAAACCCTACACTCTATACCCTACACTCTACACTCTATACCCTACACTCTATACCCTACACTCTACACTCTATACCCTATACTCTATACCCTACACTCTATACCCTACACTCTATACCCTACACTCTACACCCTACACTTTATAGCTTACACTCTATACCCTACACTCTATACCCTAAACTCTATACCATACACTCTATACCCTACACTCTATACCCTACACTCTACACCATACACTCTATACCCTACCCTCTATACCTTACACTCTATACCCTACACTCTACACAGTATACCCTACACTCTATACCCTACACTCTACACTCTATACCCTACACTCTATACCATACACTCTATACCCTACACTCTATACCCTACACTGTACACTCTATACCCTACACTCTATACCCTACACCCTATACCCTACACTCTACACTTTATACCCTACACTCTATACCCTACACTCTATACCCTACACTCTATACCCTACACTCTATACCCTACACTCTACACTCTATACCCTACACTCTATACCCTACACTCTATACCCTACACTCTATACCCTACACTCAATACCCTACACTCTACACTTTATACCCTACACTCTATACTCTACACTCTATACCCTACACTCTATACCGTACACTCTATACCCTACACTCTATACCCTACACTCTACACTTTATACCCTACACTCTATACCCTACACTCTATACCCTCCAATCTATACCCTACACTCTACACTCTACACCCTACACTCTACACTTTATACCCTACACTCTATACCCTACACTCTATACCCTTCACTCTATACCCTACACGCTATACCCTACACTCTATACCCTACACTCTATACCCTACACTCTATACCCTACACTCTACACCCTACACTCTATACCCTACACCCTATACCCTACACTCTATACCCTACACTCAACACCCTACACTCTATACCCTACACTCTATACCCTACACTCTATACCCTACACTCTACACTCTATACCCTACACTCTACACTCGATACCCTACACTCTATACCCTACAATCTATACCATACACTCTATACCATACACTCTATACCATACACTCTATCCCCTACACTCTATACCATACACTCTACACTCTATACCCAACACTCTACACCCTACACCATATACCCTACACTCTACACTCTATACCCTACATTCTCTACCCTACACTCTATACCATACACTCTATACCATACACTCTATCCCCTACACTCTATACCATACACTTTACACTCTATACCCTACTTTCTATACCCTACACTCTACACTCTCTACCCTACACTCTATACCCTACACTCTACACTCTATACCCTACACTCTACACTCTATACCCTACACTCTACACCCTACACTATATACCATACACTCTATACCCTACACTCTACACTCTATACCCTACACTCTATACCCTACACTCTTTACCCTACACCCTACGCTCTATACCCTACACTCTATACCCTACACTCTACACTCTATACCCTACACTCTACACTTTACACTCTATACCCTACACTCTATACTCTATACCCTACACTCTATACCGTACATTCTACACTCTATACCCTACACTCTATACCCTACACTCTAATCCCTACACTCTACACTCTATACCCTACACTCTATACCCTACACTCTACACCCTACACTCTATACCCTACACTCTATACCCTACACTCTATACCCTACACTCTACACTCTATACCCTACACTCTATACCATACACTCTACACTCTATTCCCTACACTCTATACCATACACTCTATACCCTACACTCTATACCCTACACTATACACTCTATACCCTACACTCTACACTCTATACCCTAAAATCTATACCCTACACTCTATACCCTACACTTTACACCCTACACTCTATACCCTACAATCTACACTCTATACCCTACACTCTATACCATACACTCTTTACCCTACACTCTATACCATACACTCTACACCATACACTCTATACCATACACTCTATACCCCACACTCTACACTCTATACCCTACACTCTATACCCTACACTCTATACTATACACTCTATACTCTACACTCTATACCCTACACTATACACTCTATACCCTACACTCTACACCATACACTCTATACCCTACACTCTATACTCTACGCTATACACTCTATACCTTACAATCTATACCTTACACTCTTTACCCTACACTCTATACCCTACACTCTATACCATACACTCTACACTCTATAACCTACACTCTATACCATACACTCTATATCCTACACTCTATACCCTACACTCTATACCCTACACTCTACACTCTATACCCTACACTCTATAAAATACACTCTATACCCTACACTCTATGCCCTACACTCTAATCTCCATACCATACACTCTATACCATACACTCTATACCCTACCCTCTATACCCTACACTCTACACGCTATACCCTACACTCTATACCCTACACTCTAAACCCTACACTCTACACTCTATAACCTACACTCTGCACTCTATACCCTACACTCTATACCCTACAATCTATACCATACACTCCATACCATACACTCTATACCCTACACTCTATACTCTACACTCTATACCCTACACTCTACACACTATACCCTACACTCTATACCATACACTCTACACCCTACACTCTATACTCTACACTCTATACCCTACACTCTATACCATACACTCTATACCCTACACTCTACACTCTATACCCTAGACTCTATACCATACACTCTATACCCTAGACTCTATACCATACACTCTATACCCTACACTCTATACCCTACACTCTAATCTCTATACCATACACTCTACACTCTATATCCTACACTCTATGCCCTACAATCTATACCATACACTCTATACCATACACTCTATACCCTACACTCTATACCTCACACTCTACACTCTATAACATACATTCTACACCCTACAATCTATACCATACACTCTATACCCTACACTCTACACTCTATACCATACACTCTATACCCTACACTCTACACTTTATACCCTATACTCTATACCCTACACTCTATAACCTACACTCTATACCCTACACGCTATACCCTACACTCTATACCCTACACTCTATACCCTACACTATATACCCTACACTCTACACCCTACACTCTATACCCTACACCCTATACCCTACACTCTATACCCTAATCTCTACACCCTACACTCTATACCCTACACTCTATACCCTACACTCTATACCCTACACTCTACAATCTATACCCTACACTCTATACCCTACACTCTATACCATACACTCTATACCATACACTTTATCCACTACACTCTATACCATACACTCTACACTCTATACCCTACACTCTATACCCTTCACTCTGCACTCTATACCCTACACTCTATAACCTACACTCTACACTCTATACCCTACACTCTACACTCTATACCCTACACTCTATACCCTACAATCTATACCATACACTCTATACCATACACTCTATACCCTACACTCTATACCCTACACTCTACACTCTATACCCTACACTCTACACTCTATACCATACACTCTATGCCCTACATTCTATACCATACACTCTATACCATACACTCTATACCCTACACTCTATACCTCACACTCTACACTCTATCCCCTGCACTCTATACCATACACTCTACACTCTATACCCTACACTCTATACCCTACACTCTATACCATACACTCTATACCCTACACTCTAAATCATACACTCTATAGCCTACACTCTATTCCCTACACTCTATACCATACACTCTATACCCTACACTCTATACCCTACACTTTACACTCTATACCCTACACTCTACACTCTATACCCTACACTCTATGCCCTACAATCTATACCATACACTCTATACCATACACTCTATACCCTACACTCTATACCTCACACTCTACACTCTATCCCCTGCACTCTATACCATACACTCTACACTCTATACCCTACACTCTATACCCTACACTCTATACCATACACCCTATACCCTACACTCTAAATCATACACTCTATAGCCTACACTCTATTCCCTACACTCTATACCATACACTCTATACCCTACACTCTATACCCTACACTATACACTCTATACCCTACACTCTACACTCTATACCATACACTCTTTACCCTACACTCTCTACCGTACACTCTATACCCTACACTCTACACTCTATACCCTACAGTCTATAACATACACTTTATACCCTACACTCTATACCTTACACTCTATACCCTACACTCTACACCCTACTCTCTACACTTTATACCCTACACTCTACACTCTATACCCTACAGTCTATACCCTACACTCTATACTCTATACCCTACACTCTACACTCTATACCCAACTCTCTAAACACTACACTCTATACCCTACACTCTACACTCTATACCCTACACTCTATACCGTACACTCTACACTCTATACCCTACACTCTACACTCTATACCCTACTCTCTAAACCCTACACTCTATACCCTACACTCTACACTCTATACCCTACACTCTATGCCCTACACTCTACACTCTATCCCCTGCACTCTATACCATACACTCTACACTCTATACCCTACACTCTACACTCTGTACCCTACACTCTATACCCTACAATCTATACCATACACTCTATACCATACACTCTATACCCTACACTCTACACTCTATACCCTACATTCTACACTCTATACCCTACACTCTATACCCTACAATCTATACCATACACTCTATACCATACACTCTATACCCTACACTCTATACCTCACACTCTACACTCTATCCCCTGCACTCTATACCACACACTCTACACTCTATACCCTACACTCTATATCCTACACTCTACACTCTATACCCTACACTCTATACCCTACACTCTGCACTCTATACCCTACACTCTACACTCTATACCCTACACTCTATACCATACACTCTACACCCTACACTCTATACCCTACACTCTACACTCTATACACTACACTCTGAACCCTACACTCTATACCCTACACTCTATACCATACACTCTGTACCCTACACTCTATACCTCACACTCTACACTATATCCCCTGCACTCTATACCATACACTCTACACTCTATACCCTACACTCTATACCCTACACTCTATACCATACACTCTATACCCTACACTCTAAATCATACACTCTATAGCCTACACTCTATTCCCTACACTCTATACCATACACTCTATACCCTACACTCTATACCCTACACTATACACTCTATACCCTACACTCTACACCCTATACCATACACTCTTTACCCTACACTCTATACCGTACACTCTATACCCTACACTCTACACTCTATACCCTACAGTCTATAACATACACTTTATACCCTACACTCTATACCTTACACTCTATACCCTACACTCTACACCCTACTCTCTACACTTTATACCCTACACTCTACACTCTATACCCTACAGTCTATACCCTACACTCTATACTCTATACCCTACACTCTACACTCTATACCCAACTCTCTAAACACTACACTCTATACCCTACACTCTACACTCTATACCCTACACTCTATACCGTACACTCTACACTCTATACCCTACACGCTACACTCTATACCCTACTCTCTAAACCCTACACTCTATACCCTACACTCTACACTCTATACCCTACACTCTATGCCCTACACTCTACACTCTATCCCCTGCACTCTATACCATACACTCTACACTCTATACCCTACACTCTACACTCTGTACCCTACACTCTATACCCTACAATCTATACCATACACTCTATACCATACACTCTATACCCTACACTCTACACTCTATACCCTACACTCTACACTCTATACCCTACACTCTATACCCTACAATCTATACCATACACTCTATACCATACACTCTATACCCTACACTCTATACCTCACACTCTACACTCTATCCCCTGCACTCTATACCACACACTCTACACTCTATACCCTACACTCTATATCCTACACTCTACACTCTATACCCTACACTCTATACCCTACACTCTGCACTCTATACCCTACACTCTACACTCTATACCCTACACTCTATACCATACACTCTACACCCTACACTCTATACCCTACACTCTACACTCTATACACTACACTCTGTACCCTACACTCTATACCCTACACTCCATACCATACACTCTGTACCCTACACTCTATACCTCACACTCTACACTATATCCCCTGCACTATATACCATACACTCTACACTCTATACCCTACACTCTATACCCTACACTCTACACTCTATACCATACACTCTATACCCTACACTCTATACCCTACACTCTACACTCTATACCCTACACTCTTTACCCTACACTCTATACCCTACACTCTACACTCTATACCCTACACTCTACACTCTATTCCCTACAATCTATACCATACACTCTATACCATACACTCTATACCCTACACTCTATACTTCAGACTCTACACTCTATCCCCTGCACTCTATACCATATACTCTACACTCTATACCCTACACTCTATACCCTACACTCTACACTCTATACCCTACACTCTATACCCTACACTCTACACTCTATACCCTACACTCTACACTCTATACCCTACAATCTATACCATACACTCTATACCATACACTCTATACCCTACACTCTATACCCTACACTCTATACCCTACACTCTATACCATACACTCTATACCCTACACTCTATATCATACACTCTATAGCCTACACTCTATTCCCTACACTCTATACCATACACTCTATACCCTACTCTCTATACCCTACACTATACACTCTATACCCTACTCTCTACACTCTATACCATACACTCTATACCCTACACTCTATACCCTACAATCTACACTCTATACCCTACAATCTATACACTACACTCTATACCCTACACTCTACACTCTATACCCTACACTCTATACCCTACACTTTACACTCTATACCCTACACTCTATACCCTACACTCTATACTCTATACCCTACACTCTACACTCTATACCCAACTTTCTAAACCCTACACTCTATACCCTACACTCTACATTCTATACCCTACACTCTATACCCGACACTCTACACTCTATACCCTACACTCTACACTCTATACCCTACTCTCTAAACCCTACACTCTATACCCTACACTCTACACTCTATACCCTACACTCTATACCCTACACTCTACACTCTATACCCTACACTCTATACCCTACACTCTATACCCTACACTCTATACCCTACACTCTACACCCTACACTTTATAGCTTACACTCTATACCCTACACTCTATACCCTAAACTCTATACCATACACTCTATACCATACACTCTATACCCTACACTCTATACCCTACACTCTACACTCTATACCCTACCCTCTATACCTTACACTCTATACCCTACACTCTACACAGTATACCCTACACTCTATACCCTACACTCTACACTCTATACCCTACACTCTATACCATACACTCTATACCCTACACTCTATACCCTACACTCTACACTCTATACCCTACACTCTATACCCTACACTCTATACCCTACACTCTACACTTTATACCCTACACTCTATACCCTACACTCTATACCCTACACTCTATACCCTACACTCTACACTCTATACCCTACACTCTATACCCTACACTCTATACCCTACACTCTACACTTTATACCCTACACTCTATACCCTACACTCTATACCCTACACTCTATACCCTACACTCTATACCCTACACTCTACACTCTATACCCTACACTCTATACCCTACACTCTATACCCTACACTCTACACTTTATACCCTACACTCTATACCCTACACAATATACCCTCCACTCTATACCCTACACTCTACACTCTACACCCTACACTCTACACTCTATACCCTACACTCTATACCCTACACTCTATACCCTACACTCTACACCCTACACTCTATACCCTACACCCTATACCCTACACTCTATACCCTACACTCAACACCCTACACTCTATACCCTACACTCTATACCCTACACTCTATACCCTTAACTCTATACCTTACACTCTATACCCTACACACTATACCCTACACTCTACACTCTATACCCTACACTCAATATCCTACACTCTATACTCTATACCCTACACTCTACACTCTATACCCAACTCTCTAAGCCCTACACTCTATACCCTACACTCTACACTCTATACCCTACACTCTATACACTACACTCTACACTCTATACCCTACACTCTATACCCTACACTCTATACCCTACACTTTATACCCTACACTCTACACTCTATACCCTACTCTCTAAACCCTACACTCTATACCCTACACTCTACACTCTATACCCTACACTCTATACCCTACACTCTACACTCTATACCCTACACTCTATACCCTATACTCTATACCCTACACTCTATACCCTACACTCTATACCCTACACTCTACACCCTACACTTTATAGCTTACACTCTATACCCTACACTCTATACCCTAAACTCTATATCATACACTCTATACCCTACACTCTATACCCTACACTCTATACCCTACACTCTACACCATACACTTTATAACTTACACTCTATACCCTACACTCTATACACTAAACTCTATACCATACACTCTATACCCTACACTCTATACCCTACACTCTATACCCTACACTCTACACCATACACTCTATACCCTACCCTCTATACCTTACACTCTATACCCTACACTCTATACTTCAGACTCTACACTCTATCCCCTGCACTCTATACCATATACTCTACACTCTATACCCTACACTCTATACCCTACACTCTACACTCTATACCCTACACTCTATACCCTACACTCTACACTCTATACCCTACACTCTACACTCTATACCCTACAATCTATACCATACACTCTATACCATACACTCTATACCCTACACTCTATACCCTACACTCTATACCCTACACTCTATACCATACACTCTATACCCTACACTCTATATCATACACTCTATAGCCTACACTCTATTCCCTACACTCTATACCATACACTCTATACCCTACACTCTATACCCTACACTATACACTCTATACCCTACTCTCTACACTCTATACCATACACTCTATACCCTACACTCTATACCCTACAATCTACACTCTATACCCTACAATCTATACACTACACTCTATACCCTACACTCTACACTCTATACCCTACACTCTATACCCTACACTCTACACTCTATACCCTACACTCTATACCCTACACTCTATACTCTATACCCTACACTCTACACTCTATACCCAACTTTCTAAACCCTACACTCTATACCCTACACTCTACATTCTATACCCTACACTCTATACCCGACACTCTACACTCTATACCCTACACTCTACACTCTATACCCTACTCTCTAAACCCTACACTCTATACCCTACACTCTACACTCTATACCCTACACTCTATACCCTACACTCTACACTCTATACCCTACACTCTATACCCTACACTCTATACCCTACACTCTACACCCTACACTTTATAGCTTACAATCTATACCCTACACTCTATACCCTAAACTCTATACCATACACTCTATACCATACACTCTATACCCTACACTCTATACCCTACACTCTACACCATACACTCTATACCCTACCCTCTATACCTTACACTCTATACCCTACACTCTACACAGTATACCCTACACTCTATACCCTACACTCTACACTCTCTACCCTACACTCTATACCATACACTCTATACCCTACACTCTATACCCTACACTCTACACTCTATACCCTACACTCTATACCCTACACTCTATACCCTACACTCTACACTTTATACCCTACACTCTATACCCTACACTCTATACCCTACACTCTATACCCTACACTCTACACTCTATACCCTACACTCTATACCCTACACTCTATACCCTACACTCTACACTTTATACCCTACACTCTATACCCTACACTCTATACCCTACACTCTATACCCTACACTCTATACCCTACACTCTATACCCTACACTCTACACTTTATACCCTACACTCTATACCCTACACAATATACCCTCCACTCTATACCCTACACTCTACACTCTACACCCTACACTCTATACCCTACACTCTATACCCTACACTCTATACCCTACACTCTACACCCTACACTCTATACCCTACACCCTATACCCTACACTCTATACCCTACACTCAACACCCTACACTCTATACCCTACACTCTATACCCTACACTCTATACCCTACACTCTATACCTTACACTCTATACCCTACACACTATACCCTACACTCTACACTCTATACCCTACACTCTATACCCTACACTCTATACTCTATACCTTACACTCTACACTCTATACCCAACTCTCTAAGCCCTACACTCTATACCCTACACTCTACACTCTATACCCTACACTCTATACACTACACTTTACACTCTATACCCTACACTCTATACCCTACACTCTATACCCTACACTTTATACCCTACACTCTACACTCTAAACCCTACTCTCTAAACCCTACACTCTATACCCTACACTCTACACTCTATACCCTACACTCTATACCCTACACTCTACACTCTATACCCTACACTCTATACCCTATACTCTATACCCTACACTCTATACCCTACACTCTATACCCTACACTCTACACCCTACACTTTATAGCTTACACTCTATACCCTACACTCTATACCCTAAACTCTATATCATACACTCTATACCCTACACTCTATACCCTACACTCTATACCCTACACTCTACACCATACACTTTATAACTTACACTCTATACCCTACACTCTATACCCTAAACTCTATACCATACACTCTATACCCTACACTCTATACCCTACACTCTATACCCTACACTCTACACCATACACTCTATACCCTACCCTCTATACCTTACACTCTATACCCTACACTCTACACAGTATACCCTACACTATACCCTACACTCTACACTCTATACCCTACACTCTATACCATACACTCTATACCCTACACTCTATACCCTACACTCTACACTCTATACCCTACACTCTATACCCTACACTCTATACCCTACACTCTACACTTTATACCCTACACTCTATACCCTACACTCTATACCCTACAATCTATACCCTACACTCTACACTCTATACCCTACACTCTATACCCTACACTCTATACCCTACACTCTATACCCTACACTCTATACCCTACACTCTACACTTTATACCCTACACTCTATACCCTACACTCTATACCCTACACTCTATACCCTACACTCTATACCCTACACTCTACACTCTATACCCTAAACTCTATACCATACACTCTATACCATACACTCTATACCCTACACTCTATACCCTACACTCTACACCATACACTCTATACCCTACCCTCTATACCTTACACTCTATACCCTACACTCTACACAGTATACCCTACACTCTATACCCTACACTCTACACTCTATACCCTACACTCTATACCATACACTCTATACCCTACACTCTATACCCTACACTCTACACTCTATACCCTACACTCTATACCCTACACTCTATACCCTACACTCTACACTTTATACCCTACACTCTATACCCTACACTCTATACCCTACACTCTATACCCTACACTCTACACTCTATACCCTACACTCTATACCCTACACTCTATACCCTACACTCTACACTTTATACCCTACACTCTATACCCTACACTCTATACCCTACACTCTATACCCTACACTCTATACCCTACACTCTATACCCTACACTCTACACTCTATACCCTACACTCTATACCCTACACTCTATACCCTACACTCTACACTTTATACCCTACACTCTATACCCTACACAATATACCCTCCACTCTATACCCTACACTCTACACTCTACACCCTACACTCTACACTCTATACCCTACACTCTATACCCTACACTCTATACCCTACACTCTACACCCTACACTCTATACCCTACACCCTATACCCTACACTCTATACCCTACACTCAACACCCTACACTCTATACCCTACACTCTATACCCTACACTCTATACCCTACACTCTATACCTTACACTCTATACCCTACACACTATACCCTACACTCTACACTCTATACCCTACACTCTATACCCTACACTCTATACTCTATACCCTACACTCTACACTCTATACCCAACTCTCTAAGCCCTACACTCTATACCCTACACTCTACACTCTATACCCTACACTCTATACACTACACTTTACACTCTATACCCTACACTCTATACCCTACACTCTATACCCTACACTTTATACCCTACACTCTACACTCTATACCCTACTCTCTAAACCCTACACTCTATACCCTACACTCTACACTCTATACCCTACACTCTATACCCTACACTCTACACTCTATACCCTACACTCTATACCCTATACTCTATACCCTACACTCTATACCCTACACTCTATACCCTACACTCTACACCCTACACTTTATAGCTTACACTCTATACCCTACACTCTATACCCTAAACTCTATATCATACACTCTATACCCTACACTCTATACCCTACACTCTATACCCTACACTCTACACCATACACTTTATAACTTACACTCTATACCCTACACTCTATACCCTAAACTCTATACCATACACTCTATACCCTACACTCTATACCCTACACTCTATACCCTACACTCTACACCATACACTCTATACCCTACCCTCTATACCTTACACTCTATACCCTACACTCTACACAGTATACCCTACACTATACCCTACACTCTACACTCTATACCCTACACTCTATACCATACACTCTATACCCTACACTCTATACCCTACACTCTACACTCTATACCCTACACTCTATACCCTACACTCTATACCCTACACTCTACACTTTATACCCTACACTCTATACCCTACACTCTATACCCTACAATCTATACCCTACACTCTACACTCTATACCCTACACTCTATACCCTACACTCTATACCCTACACTCTATACCCTACACTCTATACCCTACACTCTACACTTTATACCCTACACTCTATACCCTACACTCTATACCCTACACTCTATACCCTACACTCTATACCCTACACTCTACACTCTATACCCTACACTCTATACCCTACACTCTATAACCTACACTCTACACTTTATACCCTACACTCTATACCCTACACAATATACCCTCCACTCTATACCCTACACTCTACACTCTACACCCTACACTCTACACTCTATACCCTACACTCTATACCCTACACTCTATACCCTACACTCTACACCCTACACTCTATACCCTACACCCTATACCCTACACTCTATACCCTACACTCAACACCCTACACTCTATACCCTACACTCTATACCCTACACTCTATACCCTACACTCTATACCTTACACTCTATACCCTACACACTATACCCTACACTCTACACTCTATACCCTACACTCTATACCCTACACTCTACACTCTATACCCGAAACTCTATTCCCTACACTCTACACTCTATACCCTACACTCTATACCCTACACTCTACACTCTATACCCTACTCTCTAAACCCTACACTCTATACCCTACACTCTACACTCTATACCCTACTCTCTAAACCCTACACTCTATACCCTACACTCTACACTCTATACCCTACACTCTATACCCTACACTCTACACTCTATACCCTATACTCTATACCCTACACTCTATACCCTACACTCTACACCCTACACTTTATAGCTTACACTCTATACCCTACACTCTATACCCTAAACTCTATACCATACACTCTATACCCTACACTCTATACCCTACACTCTACACCATACACTCTATACCCTACCCTCTATACCTTACACTCTATACCCTACACTCTACACAGTATACCCTACACTCTATACCCTACACTCTACACTCTATACCCTACACTCTATACCATACACTCTATACCCTACACTGTACACTCTATACCCTACACTCTATACCCTACACTCTATACCCTACACTCTACACTTTATACCCTACACTCTATACCCTACACTCTATACCCTACACTCTATACCCTACACTCTACACTCTATACCCTACACTCTATACCCTACACTCTATACCCTACACTCTATACCCTACACTCTATACCCTACACTCTACACTTTATACCCTACACTCTATACCCTACACTCTATACCCTACACTCTATACCCTACACTCTATACCCTACACTCTATACCCTACACTCTACACTTTATACCCTACACTCTATACCCTACACTCTATACCCTCCACTCTATACCCTCCACTCTACACTCTACACCCTACACTCTACACTTTATACCCTACACTCTATACCCTACACTCTATACCCTTCACTCTATACCCTACACGCTATACCCTACACTCTATACCCTACACTCTATACCCTACACTCTATACCCTACACTCTACACCCTACACTCTATACCCTACACCCTATACCCTACACTCTATACCCTACACTCAACACCCTACACTCTATACCCTACACTCTATACCCTACACTCTATACCCTACACTCTACACTCTATACCCTACACTCTACACTCGATACCCTACACTCTATACCCTACAATCTATACCATACACTCTATACCATACACTCTATACCATACACTCTATCCCCTACACTCTATACCATACACTCTACACTCTATACCCTACACTCTACACCCTACACCATATACCCTACACTCTACACTCTATACCCTACATTCTCTACCCTACACTCTATACCATACACTCTATACCATACACTCTATCCCCTACACTCTATACCACACACTTTACACTCTATACCCTACTTTCTATACCCTACACTCTACACTCTCTACCCTACACTTTATACCCTACACTCTACACTCTATACCCTACACTCTATACCCTACACTCTATACCCTACACTCTATACCCTACACTCTATACCCTACACTCTATACCCTACACTCTACACTCTATACCCTACACTCTATACCCTACACTCTATAACCTACACTCTACACTTTATACCCTACACTCTATACCCTACACAATATACCCTCCACTCTATACCCTACACTCTACACTCTACACCCTACACTCTACACTCTATACCCTACACTCTATACCCTACACTCTATACCCTACACTCTACACCCTACACTCTATACCCTACACCCTATACCCTACACTCTATACCCTACACTCAACACCCTACACTCTATACCCTACACTCTATACCCTACACTCTATACCCTACACTCTATACCTTACACTCTATACCCTACACACTATACCCTACACTCTACACTCTATACCCTACACTCTATACCCTACACTCTACACTCTATACCCGAAACTCTATTCCCTACACTCTACACTCTATACCCTACACTCTATACCCTACACTCTACACTCTATACCCTACTCTCTAAACCCTACACTCTATACCCTACACTCTACACTCTATACCCTACTCTCTAAACCCTACACTCTATACCCTACACTCTACACTCTATACCCTACACTCTATACCCTACACTCTACACTCTATACCCTATACTCTATACCCTACACTCTATACCCTACACTCTACACCCTACACTTTATAGCTTACACTCTATACCCTACACTCTATACCCTAAACTCTATACCATACACTCTATACCCTACACTCTATACCCTACACTCTACACCATACACTCTATACCCTACCCTCTATACCTTACACTCTATACCCTACACTCTACACAGTATACCCTACACTCTATACCCTACACTCTACACTCTATACCCTACACTCTATACCATACACTCTATACCCTACACTGTACACTCTATACCCTACACTCTATACCCTACACTCTATACCCTACACTCTACACTTTATACCCTACACTCTATACCCTACACTCTATACCCTACACTCTATACCCTACACTCTACACTCTATACCCTACACTCTATACCCTACACTCTATACCCTACACTCTATACCCTACACTCTATACCCTACACTCTACACTTTATACCCTACACTCTATACCCTACACTCTATACCCTACACTCTATACCCTACACTCTATACCCTACACTCTATACCCTACACTCTACACTTTATACCCTACACTCTATACCCTACACTCTATACCCTCCACTCTATACCCTCCACTCTACACTCTACACCCTACACTCTACACTTTATACCCTACACTCTATACCCTACACTCTATACCCTTCACTCTATACCCTACACGCTATACCCTACACTCTATACCCTACACTCTATACCCTACACTCTATACCCTACACTCTACACCCTACACTCTATACCCTACACCCTATACCCTACACTCTATACCCTACACTCAACACCCTACACTCTATACCCTACACTCTATACCCTACACTCTATACCCTACACTCTACACTCTATACCCTACACTCTACACTCGATACCCTACACTCTATACCCTACAATCTATACCATACACTCTATACCATACACTCTATACCATACACTCTATCCCCTACACTCTATACCATACACTCTACACTCTATACCCTACACTCTACACCCTACACCATATACCCTACACTCTACACTCTATACCCTACATTCTCTACCCTACACTCTATACCATACACTCTATACCATACACTCTATCCCCTACACTCTATACCACACACTTTACACTCTATACCCTACTTTCTATACCCTACACTCTACACTCTCTACCCTACACTTTATACCCTACACTCTACACTCTATACCCTACACTCTACACTCTATACCCTACACTCTACACCCTACACTCTATACCATACACTCTATACCCTACACTCTACACTCTATACCCTACACTCTATACCCTACACTCTATACCCTACACCCTACGCTCTATACCCTGCACTCTATACCATACACTCTACACTCTATACCCTACACTCTACACTTTACACTCTATACACTACACTCTATACTCTATACCCTACACTCTATACCGTACATTCTACACTCTATTCCCTACACTCTATACCCTACACTCTAATCCCTACACTCTACACTCTATACCCTACACTCTATACCCTACACTCTACACCCTACACTCTATACCCTACACTCTATACCCTACACTCTATACCCTACACTCTACAGTCTATACCCTACACTCTATACCATACACTCTACACTCTATTCCCTACACTCTATACCATACACTCTATACCCTACACTCTATACCCTACACTATACACTCTATACCCTACACTCTACACTCTATACCCTAAAATCTATACCCTACACTCTATACCCTACACTCTACACCCTACACTCTATACCCTACAATCTACACTCTATACCCTACACTCTATACCATACACTCTATACCCTACACTCTATACCATACACTCTACACCATACACTCTATACCATACACTCTATACCCCACACTCTACACTCTATACCCTACACTCTATACCCTACACTCTATACTATACACTCTATACCCTACACTCTATACCCTACACTCTACACCATACACTCTACACCATACACTCTATACCCCACACTCTACACTCTATACCCTACACTCTATACCCTACACTCTATACCATACACTCTATACCCTACACTCTATACCATACACTCTACACCATACACTCTATACCATACACTCTATACCCCACACTCTACACTCTATACCCTACACTCTATACCCTACACTCTATACTATACACTCTATACCCTACACTCTATACCCTACACTATACACTCTATACCCTACACTCTACACCATACACTCTATACCCGACACTCTATACTCTACGCTATACACTCTATACCTTACAATCTATACCTTACACTCTTTACCCTACACTCTATACCCTACACTCTATACCCTACACTCTACACTCTATAACCTACACTCTATACCATACACTCTATATCCTACACTCTATACCCTACACTCTATACCCTACACTCTACACTCTATACCCTACACTCTATACCATACACTCTATACCCTACACTCTATGCCCTACACTCTAATCTCCATACCATACACTCTATACCCTACACTCTATAACATACATTCTACACCCTACACTCTATACCATACACTCTATACCCTACACTCTACACTCTATACCATACACTCTATACCCTACACTCTACACTTTATACCCTACACTCTATACCCTACAATCTATACCCTACACTCTATACCCTACACGCTATACCCTACACTCTATACCCTACACTCTACACTCTATACCCTACACTCTATACCCTACACTCTACACTCTATACCCAACACTCTATACCATACACTCTATACCATACACTATATGCCCTACACTCTAATCTCCATACCATACACTCTATACCCTACACTCTATAACATACATTCTACACCCTACACTCTATACCATACACTCTATACCCTACACTCTACACTCTATACCATACACTCTATATCCTACACGCTACACTCTATACCCTAAACTCTACACCCTACACTCTTTACCCTACACTCTATACCCTACACTCTATACCCTACACTCTACACTCTATACCCTACACTCTATACCCTACACTCTATACCATACACTCTATACCATACACTCTATCCCCTACACTCTATACCATACACTATACACTCTATACCCTACACTCTATACCCTACACTCTGCACTCTATACCCTACACTCTATACCCTACACTCTACACTCTATACCCTACACTCTACACTCTATACTCTACACTCTATACCCTACAATCTATACCATACACTCTATATCATACCCTCTATACCCTACACTCTATACCCTACACTCTGCACTCTATACCCTACACTCTATACCCTACACTCTACACTCTATACCCTACACTCTACACTCTATACCCTACACTCTATACCCTACAATCTATACCATACACTCTATATCATACCCTCTATAACCTACACTCTATACCCTACACTCTACACTCTATACCCTACACTCTACACTCTATACCCTACACTCTATACATTACAATCTATACCATACACTCTATACCATACACTCTATACCCTACACTCTATACCTCACACTCTACACTCTATCCCCTGCACTCTATACCATACATCCTACACTCTATACCATACACTCTGTACCCTACACTCTAAACTCTATACCCTACACTCTATACCCTACACTCTATACCCTACACCCTACGCTCTATACCCTACACTCTATACCCTACACTCAACACTCTATACCCTACACTCTATTCCATACACTCTATACCCTACACTCTATACCCTACACTCTATACCCTACACTCTATACCCTACACTCTACACTCTATACCCTACACTCTATACCCTACACTCTATACCCTACACTCTACACTTTATACCCTACACTCTATACCCTACACAATATACCCTCCACTCTATACCCTACACTCTACACTCTACACCCTACACTCTACACTCTATACCCTACACTCTATACCCTACACTCTATACCCTACACTCTACACCCTACACTCTATACCCTACACCCTATACCCTACACTCTATACCCTACACTCAACACCCTACACTCTATACCCTACACTCAATACCCTACACTCTATACCCTACACTCTATACCTTACACTCTATACCCTACACACTATACCCTACACTCTACACTCTATACCCTACACTCTATACCCTACACTCTATACTCTATACCCTACACTCTACACTCTATACCCAACTCTCTAAGCCCTACACTCTATACCCTACACTCTACACTCTATACCCTACACTCTATACCCTACACTCTACACTCTATACCCTACACTCTATACCCTACACTATATACCCTACACTTTATACCCTACACTCTACACTCTATACCCTACTCTCTAAACCCTACACTCTATAGCCTACACTCTACACTCTATACCCTACACTCTATACCCTACACTCTACACTCTATACCCTACACTCTACACTCTATACCCTACTCTCTAAACCCTACACTCTATAGCCTACACTCTACACTCTATACCCTACACTCTATACCCTACACTCTACACTCTATACCCTACACTCTATACCCTATACTCTATACCCTACACTTTATACCCTACACTCTATACCCTACACTCTACACCCTACACTTTGTAGCTTACACTCTATACCCTACACTCTATACCCTAAACTCTATATCATACACTCTATACCCTACACTCTATACCCTACACTCTATACCCTACACTCTACACCATACACTTTATAGCTTACACTCTATACCCTACACTCTATACCCTAAACTCTATACCATACACTCTATACCCTACACTCTATACCCTACACTCTATACCCTACACTCTACACCATACACTCTATACCCTACCCTATATACCTTACACTCTATACCCTACACTCTACACAGTATACCCTACACTCTATACCCTACACTCTACACTCTATACCCTACACTCTATACCATACACTCTATACCCTACACTCTATACCCTACACTCTACACTCTATACCCTACACTCTATACCCTACACTCTATACCCTACACTCTACACTTTATACCCTACACTCTATACCCTACACTCTATACCCTACACTCTATACCCTACACTCTACACTCTATACCCTACACTCTATACCCTACACTCTATACCCTACACTCTACACTCTATACACTACACTCTATACCCTACACTCTATACCCTACACTCTACACTTTATACCCTACACTCTATACCCTACACAATATACCCTCCACTCTATACCCTACACTCTACACTCTACACCCTACACTCTACACTCTATACCCTACACTCTATACCCTACACTCTATACCCTACACTCTACACCCTACACTCTATACCCTACACCCTATACCCTACACTCTATACCCTACACTCAACACCCTACACTCTATACCCTACACTCAATACCCTACACTCTATACCCTACACTCTATACCTTACACTCTATACCCTACACACTATACCCTACACTCTACACTCTATACCCTACACTCTATACCCTACACTCTATACTCTATACCCTACACTCTACACTCTATACCCAACTCTCTAAGCCCTACACTCTATACCCTACACTCTACACTCTATACCCTACACTCTATACCCTACACTCTACACTCTATACCCTACACTCTATACCCTACACTATATACCCTACACTTTATACCCTACACTCTACACTCTATACCCTACTCTCTAAACCCTACACTCTATAGCCTACACTCTACACTCTATACCCTACACTCTATACCCTACACTCTACACTCTATACCCTACACTCTACACTCTATACCCTACTCTCTAAACCCTACACTCTATAGCCTACACTCTACACTCTATACCCTACACTCTATACCCTACACTCTACACTCTATACCCTACACTCTATACCCTATACTCTATACCCTACACTTTATACCCTACACTCTATACCCTACACTCTACACCCTACACTTTGTAGCTTACACTCTATACCCTACACTCTATACCCTAAACTCTATATCATACACTCTATACCCTACACTCTATACCCTACACTCTATACCCTACACTCTACACCATACACTTTATAGCTTACACTCTATACCCTACACTCTATACCCTAAACTCTATACCATACACTCTATACCCTACACTCTATACCCTACACTCTATACCCTACACTCTACACCATACACTCTATACCCTACCCTATATACCTTACACTCTATACCCTACACTCTACACAGTATACCCTACACTCTATACCCTACACTCTACACTCTATACCCTACACTCTATACCATACACTCTATACCCTACACTCTATACCCTACACTCTACACTCTATACCCTACACTCTATACCCTACACTCTATACCCTACACTCTACACTTTATACCCTACACTCTATACCCTACACTCTATACCCTACACTCTATACCCTACACTCTACACTCTATACCCTACACTCTATACCCTACACTCTATACCCTACACTCTACACTCTATACACTACACTCTATACCCTACACTCTATACCCTACACTCTACACTTTATACCCTACACTCTATACCCTACACAATATACCCTCCACTCTATACCCTACACTCTACACTCTACACCCTACACTCTACACTCTATACCCTACACTCTATACCCTACACTCTATACCCTACACTCTACACCCTACACTCTATACCCTACACCCTATACCCTACACTCTATACCCTACACTCAACACCCTACACTCTATACCCTACACTCTATACCCTACACTCTATACCCTACACTCTATACCTTACACTCTATACCCTACACACTATACCCTACACTCTACACTCTATACCCTACACTCTATACCCTACACTCTATACTCTATACCGTACACTCTACACTCTATACCCAACTCTCTAAACCCTACACTCTATACCCTACACTCTACACTCTATACCCTACACTCTATACCCTACACTCTACACTCTATACCCTACACTCTATACCCTACACTCTATACCCTACACTCTATACCCTACACTCTACACTCTATACCCTACTCTCTAAACCCTACACTCTATACCCTACACTCTACACTCTATACCCTACACTCTATACCCTACACTCTACACTCTATACCCTATACTCTATACCCTACACTCTATACCCTACACTCTATACCCTACACTCTACACCCTACACTTTATAGCTTACACTCTATACCCTACACTCTATACCCTAAACTCTATACCATACACTCTATACCCTACACTCTATACCCTACACTCTACACCATACACTCTATACCCTACCCTCTATACCTTACACTCTATACCCTACACTCTACACAGTATACCCTACACTCTATACCCTACACTCTACACTCTATACCCTACACTCTATACCATACACTCTATACCCTACACTCTATACCCTACACTGTACACTCTATACCCTACACTCTATACCCTACACCCTATACCCTACACTCTACACTTTATACCCTACACTCTATACCCTACACTCTATACCCTACACTCTATACCCTACACTCTATACCCTACACTCTACACTCTATACCCTACACTCTATACCCTACACTCTATACCCTACACTCAATACCCTACACTCTACACTTTATACCCTACACTCTATACCCTACACTCTATACCCTACACTCTATACCCTACACTCTATACCCTACACGCTATACCCTACACTCTATACCCTACACTCTACACTTTATACCCTACACTCTATACCCTACACTCTATACCCTACACTCTATACCCTACACGCTATACCCTACACTCTATACCCTACACTCTACACTTTATACCCTACACGCTATACCCTACACTCTATACCCTACACTCTACACTCTACACCCTACACTCTACACTTTATACCCTACACTCTATACCCTACACTCTATACCCTTCACTCTATACCCTACACGCTATACCCTACACTCTATACCCTACACTCTATACCCTACACTCTATACCCTACACTCTACACCCTACACTCTATACCCTACACCCTATACCCTACACTCTATACCCTACACTCAACACCCTACACTCTATACCCTACACTCTATACCCTACACTCTATACCCTACACTCTACACTCTATACCCTACACTCTACACTCGATACCCTACACTCTATACCCTACAATCTATACCATACACTCTATACCATACACTCTTTACCATACACTCTATCCCCTACACTCTATACCATACACTCTACACTCTATACCCAACACTCTACACCCTACACCATATACCCTACACTCCACACTCTATACCCTACATTCTCTACCCTACACTCTATACCATACACTCTATACCATACACTCTATCCCCTACACTCTATACCATACACTTTACACTCTATACCCTACTTTCTATACCCTACACTCTACACTCTCTACCCTACACTCTATACCCTACACTCTACACTCTATACCCTACACTCTACACCCTACACTATATACCATACACTCTATACCCTACACTCTACACTCTATACCCTACACTCTATACCCTACACTCTATACCCTACACCCTACGCTCTATACCCTACACTCTATACCCTACACTCTACACTCTATACCCTACACTCTACACTTTACACAATATACCCTACACTCTATACTCTATACCCTACACTCTATACCGTACATTCTACACTCTATACCCTACACTCTATACCCTACACTCTAATCCCTACACTCTACACTCTATACCCTACACTCTATACCCTACACTCTACACCCTACACTCTATACCCTACACTCTATACCCTACACTCTATACCCTACACTCTACACTCTATACCCTACACTCTGTACCATACACTCTACACTCTATTCCCTACACTCTATACCATACACTCTATACCCTACACTCTATACCCTACACTATACACTCTATACCCTACACTCTACACTCTATACCCTAAAATCTATACCCTACACTCTATACCCTACACTCTACACCCTACACTCTATACCCTACAATCTACACTCTATACCCTACACTCTATACCATACACTCTATACCCTACACTCTATACCATACACTCTACACCATACACTCTATACCATACACTCTATACCCCACACTCTACACTCTATACCCTACACTCTATACCCTACACTCTATACTATACACTCTATACCCTACACTCTATACCCTACACTATACACTCTATACCCTACACTCTACACCATACACTCTATACCCTACACTCTATACTCTACGCTATACACTCTATACCTTACAATCTATACCTTACACTCTTTACCCTACTCTCTATACCCTACACTCTATACCATACACTCTACACTCTATAACCTACACTCTATACCATACACTCTATATCCTACACTCTATACCCTACACTCTATACCCTACACTCTACACTCTATACCCTACACTCTATACCATACACTCTATACCCTACACTCTATGCCCTACACTCTAATCTCCATACCATACACTCTATACCATACACTCTATACCCTACCCTCTATACCCTACACTCTACACGCTATACCCTACACTCTATACCCTACACTCTAAACCCTACACTCTACACTCTATACCCTACACTCTGCACTCTATACCCTACACTCTATACCCTACAATCTATACCATACACTCCATACCATACACTCTATACCCTACACTCTATACTCTACACTCTATACCCTACACTCTACACACTATACCCTACACTCTATACCATACACTCTACACCCTACACTCTATACTCTACACTCTATACCCTACACTCTATACCATACACTCTATACCCTACACTCTACACTCTATACCCTAGACTCTATACCATACACTCTATACCCTAGACTCTATACCATACACTCTATACCCTACACTCTATACCCTACACTCTAATCTCTATACCATACACTCTACACTCTATATCCTACACTCTATGCCCTACAATCTATACCATACACTCTATACCATACACTCTACACCATACACTCTATACCCTACACTCTATACTCTACGCTATACACTCTATACCTTACAATCTATACCTTACACTCTTTACCCTACTCTCTATACCCTACACTCTATACCATACACTCTACACTCTATAACCTACACTCTATACCATACACTCTATATCCTACACTCTATACCCTACACTCTATACCCTACACTCTACACTCTATACCCTACACTCTATACCATACACTCTATACCCTACACTCTATGCCCTACACTCTAATCTCCATACCATACACTCTATACCATACACTCTATACCCTACCCTCTATACCCTACACTCTACACGCTATACCCTACACTCTATACCCTACACTATAAACCCTACACTCTACACTCTATACCCTACACTCTGCACTCTATACCCTACACTCTATACCCTACAATCTATACCATACACTCCATACCATACACTCTATACCCTACACTCTATACTCTACACTCTATACCCTACACTCTACACACTATACCCTACACTCTATACCATACACTCTACACCCTACACTCTATACTCTACACTCTATACCCTACACTCTATACCATACACTCTATACCCTACACTCTACACTCTATACCCTAGACTCTATACCATACACTCTATACCCTAGACTCTATACCATACACTCTATACCCTACACTCTATACCCTACACTCTAATCTCTATACCATACACTCTACACTCTATATCCTACACTCTATGCCCTACAATCTATACCATACACTCTATACCATACACTCTATGCCCTACACTCTAATCTCCATACCATACACTCTATACCATACACTCTATACCCTACCCTCTATACCCTACACTCTACACGCTATACCCTACACTCTATACCCTACACTCTAAACCCTACACTCTACACTCTATACCCTACACTCTGCACTCTATACCCTACACTCTATACCCTACAATCTATACCATACACTCCATACCATACACTCTATACCCTACACTCTATACCTCACACTCTACACTCTATCCCCTGCACTCTATACCCTACACTCTACACTCTATACCCTAGACTCTATACCATACACTCTATACCCTAGACTCTATACCATACACTCTATACCCTACACTCTATACCCTACACTCTAATCTCTATACCATACACTCTACACTCTATATCCTACACTCTATGCCCTACAATCTATACCATACACTCTATACCATACACTCTATGCCCTACACTCTAATCTTCATACCATACACTCTATACCATACACTCTATACCCTACCCTCTATACCCTACACTCTACACGCTATACCCTACACTCTATACCCTACACTCTAAACCCTACACTCTACACTCTATACCCTACACTCTGCACTCTATACCCTACACTCTATACCCTACAATCTATACCATACACTCCATACCATACACTCTATACCCTACACTCTATACTCTACACTCTATACCCTACACTCTACACACTATACCCTACACTCTATACCATACACTCTACACCCTACACTCTATACTCTACACTCTATACCCTACACTCTATACCCTACAATCTATACCATACACTCTATACCATACACTCTATACCCTACACTCTATACCTCACACTCTACACTCTATCCCCTGCACTCTATACCACACACTCTACACTCTATACCCTACACTCTATATCCTACACTCTACACTCTATACCCTACACTCTATACCCTACACTCTACACTCTATACCCTACACTCTATACCATACACTCTACACCCTACACTCTATACCCTACACTCTGCACTCTATACCCTACACTCTATACCCTACAATCTATACCATACACTCTATACCATACACTCTACACCCTACACTCTATACTCTACACTCTATACCCTACACTCTATACCATACACTCTATACCCTACACTCTACACTCTATACCCTAGACTCTATACCATACACTCTATACCCTAGACTCTATACCATACACTCTATACCCTACACTCTATACCCTACACTCTAATCTCTATACCATACACTCTACACTCTATATAACATACATAGTAACATAGTTAGTAAGGCCGAAAAAAGACATTTGTCCATCCAGTTCAGCCTATATTCCATCATAATAAATACCCAGATCTACGTCCTTCTACAGAACCTAATAATTGTATGATACAATATTGTTCTGCTCCAGGAAGACATCCAGGCCTCTCTTGAACCCCTCGACTGAGTTCGCCATCACCACCTCCTCAGGCAAGCAATTGCAATCCTACACTCTATGCCCTACAATCTATACCATACACTCTATACCATACACTCTATGCCCTACACTCTAATCTCCATACCATACACTCTATACCATACACTCTATACCCTACCCTCTATACCCTACACTCTACACGCTATACCCTACACTCTATACCCTACACTCTAAACCCTACACTCTACACTCTATACCCTACACTCTGCACTCTATACCCTACACTCTATACCCTACAATCTATACCATACACTCCATACCATACACTCTATACCCTACACTCTATGCTCTACACTCTATACCCTACACTCTACACACTATACCCTACACTCTATACCATACACTCTACACCCTACACTCTATACTCTACACTCTATACCCTACACTCTATACCATACACTCTATACCCTACACTCTACACTCTATACCCTAGACTCTATACCATACACTCTATACCCTAGACTCTATACCATACACTCTATACCCTACACTCTATACCCTACACTCTAATCTCTATACCATACACTCTACACTCTATATCCTACACTCTATGCCCTACAATCTATACCATACACTCTATACCATACACTCTATACCCTACACTCTATACCTCACACTCTACACTCTATAACATACATTCTACACCCTACAATCTATACCATACACTCTATACCCTACACTCTACACTCTATACCATACACTCTATACCCTACACTCTACACTTTATACCCTACACTCTATACCCTACACTCTATAACCTACACTCTATACCCTACACGCTATACCCTACACTCTATACCCTACACTCTATACCCTACACTATATACCCTACATTCTACACCCTAAACTCTATACCCTACACCCTATACCCTACACTCTATACCCTAATCTCTACACCCTACACTCTATACCCTACACTCTATACCCTACACTCTATGCCCTACACTCTACACTCTATACCCTACACTCTATACCCTACACTCTATACCATACACTCTATACCATACACTTTATCCCCTACACTCTATACCATACACTCTACACTCTATACCCTACACTCTATACCCTTCACTCTGCACTCTATACCCTACACTCTATAACCTACACTCTACACTCTATACCCTACACTCTACACTCTATACCCTACACTCTATACCCTACAATCTATACCATACACTCTATACCATACACTCTACACCCTACACTCTATACCCTACACTCTACACTCTATACCCTACACTCTACACTCTATACCCTACACTCTATGCCCTACAATCTATACCATACACTCTATACCATACACTCTATACCCTACACTCTATACCTCACACTCTACACTCTATCCCCTGCACTCTATACCATACACTCTACACTCTATACCCTACACTCTACACCCTACACTCTACACTCTATACCCTACACTCAATACCATACACTCTACATTCTATACCCTACACTCTACACTCTATACCCTACACTCTATACCCTACAATCTATACCATACACTCTATGCCATACACTCTACACCCTACACTCTACAATCTATACCATACACTCTATACCATACACTCTACACCCTACACTCTATACCCTACACTCTATACCCTACACTCTATACCCTACACTCTATACCCTACACTCTATACCATACACTCTATACCCTACACTCTATACCTCACACTCTACACTCTATCCCCTGCACTCTATACCATACACTCTACACTCTATCCCCTACACTCTACACTCTATACCCTACACTCTATACCCTACAATCTATACCATACACTCTATACCATACACTCTATACCCTACCCTCTATACCCTACACTCTACACTCTATACCCTACACTCTATACCCTACACTCTATACCCTACACTCTATACCATACACTCTATACCCTACACTCTACACTCTATACCCTAGACTCTATACCATACACTCTATACCCTAGACTCTATACCATACACTCTATACCCTACACTCTATACCCTACACTCTAATCTCTATACCATACACTCTACACTCTATATCCTACACTCTATGCCCTACAATCTATACCATACACTCTATACCATACACTCTATGCCCTACACTCTAATCTCCATACCATACACTCTATACCATACACTCTATACCCTACCCTCTATACCCTACACTCTACACGCTATACCCTACACTCTATACCCTACACTCTAAACCCTACACTCTACACTCTATACCCTACACTCTGCACTCTATACCCTACACTCTATACCCTACAATCTATACCATACACTCCATACCATACACTCTATACCCTACACTCTATACTCTACACTCTATACCCTACACTCTACACACTATACCCTACACTCTATACCATACACTCTACACCCTACACTCTATACTCTACACTCTATACCCTACACTCTATACCATACACTCTATACCCTACACTCTACACTCTATACCCTAGACTCTATACCATACACTCTATACCCTAGACTCTATACCATACACTCTATACCCTACACTCTATACCCTACACTCTAATCTCTATACCATACACTCTACACTCTATATCCTACACTCTATGCCCTACAATCTATACCATACACTCTATACCATACACTCTATACCCTACACTCTATACCTCACACTCTACACTCTATAACATACATTCTACACCCTACAATCTATACCATACACTCTATACCCTACACTCTATACTCTATACCATACACTCTATACCCTACACTCTACACTTTATACCCTACAATCTATACCCTACACTCTATAACCTACACTCTATACCCTACACGCTATACCCTACACTCTATACCCTACACTCTATACCCTACACTATATACCCTACACTCTACACCCTAAACTCTATACCCTACACCCTATACCCTACACTCTATACCCTAATCTCTACACCCTACACTCTATACCCTACACTCTATACCCTACACTCTATACCCTACACTCTACACTCTATACCCTACACTCTATACCCTACACTCTATACCATACACTCTATACCATACACTTTATCCCCTACACTCTATACCATACACTCTACACTCTATACCCTACACTCTATACCCTTCACTCTGCACTCTATACCCTACACTCTATAACCTACACTCTACACTCTACACCCTACACTCTACACTCTATACCCTACACTCTATACCCTACAATCTATACCATACACTCTATACCATACACTCTATACCCTACACTCTATACCCTACACTCTACACTCTATACCCTACACTCTACACTCTATACCCTACACTCTATGCCCTACAATCTATACCATACACTCTATACCATACACTCTATACCCTACACTCTATACCTCACACTCTACACTCTATCCCCTGCACTCTATACCATACACTCTACACTCTATACCCTACACTCTACACCCTACACTCTACACTCTATACCATACACTCAATACCATACACTCTACATTCTATACCCTACACTCTACACTCTAAACCCTACACTCTATACCCTACAATCTATACCATACACTCTATACCATACACTCTACACCCTACACTCTATACCCTACACTCTATACCCTACACTCTATACCCTACACTCTATACCCTACACTCTATACCATACACTCTATACCCTACACTCTATACCTCACACTCTACACTCTATCCCCTGCACTCTATACCATACACTCTACACTCTATCCCCTACACTCTACACTCTATACCCTACACTCTATACCCTACAATCTATACCATACACTCTATACCATACACTCTATACCCTACCCTCTATACCCTACACTCTACACTCTATACCCTACACTCTATACCCTACACTCTATACCGTACACTCTACACTCTATACCCTACAATCTACACTCTATACCCTACACTCCATACCCTACAATCTATACCCTACACTCTATACCATACACTCTATACCCTACACTCTATACCTCACACTCTACACTCTATCCCCTGCACTCTATACCATACACTCTACACTCTATCCCCTACACTCTACACTCTATACCCTACACTCTATACCCTACAATCTATACCATACACTCTATACCATACACTCTATACCCTACCCTCTATACCCTACACTCTACACTCTATACCCTACACTCTATACCCTACACTCTATACCGTACACTCTACACTCTATACCCTACAATCTACACTCTATACCCTACACTCCATACCCTACAATCTATACCATACACTCCTTACCATACACTCTATACCCTACACTCTATACCTCACACTCTACACTCTATCCCCTACACTCTACACTCTATACCCTACACTCTATACCCTACAATCTATACCATACACTCTATACCATACACTCTATACCCTACCCTCTATACCCTACACTCTACACGCTATACCCTACACTCTATACCCTACACTCTAAACCCTACACTCTACACTCTATACCCTACACTCTACAGTCTATACCCTACACTCTATACCCTACAATCTATACCATACACTCTATACCGTACACTCTATACCCTACACTCTATACCTCACACTCTACACTCTATCCCCTGCACTCTATACCATACACTCTACACTCTATACCCTACACTCTATACCCTACACTCTACACTCTATACCCTACACTCTACACTCTATACCCTACACTCTATACCCTACAATCTATACCATACGCTCTATACCATACACTCTATACCCTACACTCTGCACTCTATACCCTACACTCTATACCCTACAATCTATACCATACACTCCATACCATACACTCTATACCCTACACTCTATACCTCACACTCTACACTCTATCCCCTGCACTCTATACCACACACTCTACACTCTATACCCTACACTCTATACCCTACACTCTACACTCTATACCCTACACTCTATACCCTACACTCTACACTCTATACCCTACACTCTACACTCTATACCCTACACTCTATACCCTACAATCTATACCATACACTCTATACCATACACTCTACACCCTACACTCTATACCCTACACTCTATACCCTACACTCTACACTCTATACCCTACACTCTATACCCTACACTCTACACCCTACTGTCTATACCCTACACTCTATACCTCACACTCTACACTATATCCCCTGCATTCTATACCATACACTCTACACTCTATTCCCTACACTCTATACCCTACACTCTACACTCTATACCCTACACTCTATACCCTACACTCTACACTCTACACTCTATACCCTACACTATATACCCTACAATCGATACCATACACTCTATACCATACACTCTATACCCTACACTCTATACCCTACACTCTACACTCTATACCCTACACTCCATACCCTACACTCTATACCCTACACTCTACACTCTATACCCTACACTCTATACCCTACACTCTATACCCTACACTCTACACTCTATACCCTACACTCTACACTCTATACCCTACACTCTATACCCTACAATCTATACCATACACTCTATACCAAACACTCTATACCCTACACTCTATACCTCACACTCTACACTCTATCCCTGCACTTTATACCATACACTCTACACTCTATACCCTACACTCTATACCCTACATTCTACACTCTATACCCTACACTCTATACCCTACACTCTACACTCAATACCCTACACTCTATACCCTACAATCTATACCATACACTCTATACCATACACTCTATACCCTACACTCTATACCCTACACTCTATACCATACACTCTATACCCTACACTCTAAATCATACACTCTATAGCCTACACTCTATTCCCTACACTCTATACCATACACTCTATACCCTACACTCTATACCCTACACTATACACTCTATACCCTACACTCTACACTCTATACCATACACTCTTTACCCTACACTCTATACCGTACACTCTATACCCTACACTCTACACTCTATACCCTACAGTCTATAACATACACTTTATACCCTACACTCTATACCTTACACTCTATACCCTACACTCTACACCCTACAATCTACAATCTATACCCTACATTCTATAACCTACACTCTATACCCTACACTCTACACCCTACTCTCTACACTTTATACCCTACACTCTACACTCTATACCCTACAGTCTATACCCTACACTCTATACTCTATACCCTACACTCTACACTCTATACCCAACTCTCTAAACACTACACTCTATACCCTACACTCTACACTCTATACCCTACACTCTATACCCTACACTCTACACTCTATACCCTACACTCTACACTCTATACCCTACTCTCTAAACCCTACACTCTATACCCTACACTCTACACTCTATACCCTACACTCTATACCCTACACTCTACACTCTATCCCCTGCACTCTATACCATACACTCTACACTCTATACCCTACACTCTACACTCTGTACCCTACACTCTATACCCTACAATCTATACCATACACTCTATACCATACACTCTATACCCTACACTCTACACTCTATACCCTACACTCTACACTCTATACCCTACACTCTATACCCTACAATCTATACCATACACTCTATACCATACACTCTATACCCTACACTCTATACCTCACACTCTACACTCTATCCCCTGCACTCTATACCACACACTCTACACTCTATACCCTACACTCTATATCCTACACTCTACACTCTATACCCTACACTCTATACCCTACACTCTGCACTCTATACCCTACACTCTACACTCTATACCCTACACTCTATACCATACACTCTACACCCTACACTCTATACCCTACACTCTACACTCTATACACTACACTCTGTACCCTACACTCTATACCCTACACTCTATACCATACACTCTGTACCCTACACTCTTTACCTCACACTCTACACTATATCCCCTGCACTCTATACCATACACTCTACACTCTATACCCTACACTCTATACCCTACACTCTACACTCTATACCCTACACTCTATACCCTACAATCTATACCATACACTCTATACCATACACTCTATACCCTACACTCTATACCCTACACTCTACACTCTATACCCTACACTCTTTACCCTACACTCTATACCCTACACTCTACACTCTATACCCTACACTCTACACTCTATACCCTACAATCTATACCATACACTCTATACCATACACTCTATACCCTACACTCTATACTTCAGACTCTACACTCTATCCCCTGCACTCTATACCATATACTCTACACTCTATACCCTACACTCTATACCCTACACTCTACACTCTATACTCTACACTCTATACCCTACACTCTACACTCTATACCCTACACTCTACACTCTATACCCTACAATCTATACCATACACTCTATACCATACACTCTATACCCTACACTCTATACCCTACACTCTATACCCTACACTCTATACCATACACTCTATACCCTACACTCTATATCATACACTCTATAGCCTACACTCTATTCCCTACACTCTATACCATACACTCTATACCCTACACTCTATACCCTACACTATACACTCTATACCCTACTCTCTACACTCTATACCATACACTCTATACCCTACACTCTATACCCTACAATCTACACTCTATACCCTACAATCTATACACTACACTCTATACCCTACACTCTACACTCTATACCCTACACTCTATACCCTACACTCTACACTCTATACCCTACACTCTATACCCTACACTCTATACTCTATACCCTACACTCTACACTCTATACCCAACTTTCTAAACCCTACACTCTATACCCTACACTCTACATTCTATACCCTACACTCTATACCCTACACTCTACACTCTATACCCTACACTCTACACTCTATACCCTACTCTCTAAACCCTACACTCTATACCCTACACTCTATACCCTACACTTTATACCCTACACTCTACACTCTATACCCTACACTCTATACCCTACACTCTATACCCTACACTCTATACCCTACACTCTACACCCTACACTTTATAGCTTACATTCTATGCCCTACACTCTATACCCTAAACTCTATACCATACACTCTATACCATACACTCTATACCCTACACTCTATACCCTACACTCTACACCATACACTCTATACCCTACCCTCTATACCTTACACTCTATACCCTACACTCTACACAGTATACCCTACACTCTATACCCTACACTCTACACTCTATACCCTACACTCTATACCATACACTCTATACCCTACACTCTATACCCTACACTCTACACTCTATACCCTACACTCTATACCCTACACTCTATACCCTACACTCTACACTTTATACCCGACACTCTATACCCTACACTCTATACCCTACACTCTATACCCTACACTCTACACTCTATACCCTACACTCTATACCCTACACTCTATACCCTACACTCTACACTTTATACCCTACACTCTATACCCTACACTCTATACCCTACACTCTATATCCTACACTCTATACCCTACACTCTATACCCTACACTCTACACTCTATACCCTACACTCTATACCCTACACTCTATACCCTACACTCTACACTTTATACCCTAGACTCTATACCCTACACAATATACCCTCCACTCTATACCCTACACTCTACACTCTACACCCTACACTCTACACTCTATACCCTACACTCTATACCCTACACTCTATACCCTACACTCTACACCCTACACTCTATACCCTACACCCTATACCCTACACTCTATACCCTACACTCAACACCCTACACTCTATACCCTACACTCTATACCCTACACTCTATACCCTACACTCTATACCTTACACTCTATACCCTACACACTAAACCCTACACTCTACACTCTATACCCTACACTCTATACCCTACACTCTATACTCTATACCCTACACTCTACACTCTATACCCAACTCTCTAAGCCCTACACTCTATACCCTACACTCTACACTCTATACCACACACTCTATACACTACACTCTACACTCTATACCCTACAATCTATACCCTACACTCTATACCCTACACTTTATACCCTACACTCTACACTCTATACCCTACTCTCTAAACCCTACACTCTATACCCTACACTCTACACTCTATACCCTACACTCTATACCCTACACTCTACACTCTATACCCTACACTCTATACCCTATACTCTATACCCTACACTCTATACCCTACACTCTATACCCTACACTCTACACCCTACACTTTATAGCTTACACTCTATACCCTACACTCTATACCCTAAACTCTATATCATACACTCTATACCCTACACTCTATACCCTACACTCTACACCATACACTTTATAACTTACACTCTATACCCTACACTCTATACCCTAAACTCTATACCATACACTCTATACCCTACACTCTATACCCTACACTCTATACCCTACACTCTACACCATACACTCTATACCCTACCCTCTATACCTTACACTCTATACCCTACACTCTACACAGTATACCCTACACTATACCCTACACTCTACACTCTATACCCTACACTCTATACCATACACTCTATACCCTACACTCTATACCCTACACTCTACACTCTATACCCTACACTCTATACCCTACACTCTATACCCTACACTCTACACTTTATACCCTACACTCTATACCCTACACTCTATACCCTACACTCTATACCCTACACTCTACACTCTACACCCTACACTCTATACCCTACACTCTATACCCTACACTCTATACCCTACACTCTATACCCTACACTCTACACTTTATACCCTACACTTTATACCCTACACTCTATACCCTACACTCTATACCCTACACTCTATACCCTACACTCTATACCCTACACTCTATACCCTACACTCTACACTCTATACCCTACACTCTATACCCTACACTCTATAACCTACACTCTACACTTTATACCCTACACTCTATACCCTACACAATATACCCTCCACTCTATACCCTACACTCTACACTCTACACCCTACACTCTACACTCTATACCCTACACTCTATACCCTACACTCTATACCCTACACTCTACACCCTACACTCTATACCCTACACCCTATACCCTACACTCTATACCCTACACTCAACACCCTACACTCTATACCCTACACTCTATACCCTACACTCTATACCCTACACTCTATACCTTACACTCTATACCCTACACACTATACCCTACACTCTACACTCTATACCCTACACTCTATACCCTACACTCTACACTCTATACCCTACACTCTATACCCCACACTCTACACTCTATACCCTACACTCTATACCCTACACTCTACACTCTATACCCTACTCTCTAAACCCTACACTCTATACCCTACACTCTACACTCTATACCCTACTCTCTAAACCCTACACTCTATACCCTACACTCTACACTCTATACCCTACACTCTATAACCTACACTCTACACTCTATACCCTATACTCTATACCCTACACTCTATACCCTACACTCTACACCCTACACTTTATAGCTTACACTCTATACCCTACACTCTATACCCTAAACTCTATACCATACACTCTATACCCTACACTCTATACCCTACACTCTACACCATACACTCTATACCCTACCCTCTATACCTTACACTCTATACCCTACACTCTACACAGTATACCCTACACTCTATACCCTACACTCTACACTCTATACCCTACACTCTATACCATACACTCTATACCCTACACTCTATACCCTACACTGTACACTCTATACCCTACACTCTATACCCTACACTCTATACCCTACACTCTACACTTTATACCCTACACTCTATACCCTACACTCTATACCCTACACTCTATACCCTACACTCTACACTCTATACCCTACACTCTATACCCTACACTCTATACCCTACACTCTATACCCTACACTCTATACCCTACACTCTACACTTTATACCCTACACTCTATACCCTACACTCTATACCCTACACTCTATACCCTACACTCTATACCCTACACTCTATACCCTACACTCTACACTTTATACCCTACACTCTATACCCTACACTCTATACCCTCCACTCTATACCCTACACTCTACACTCTACACCCTACACTCTACACTTTATACCCTACACTCTATACCCTACACTCTATACCCTTCACTCTATACCCTACACGCTATACCCTACATTCTATACCCTACACTCTATACCCTACACTCTATACCCTACACTCTACACCCTACACTCTATACCCTACACCCTATACCCTACACTCTATACCCTACACTCAACACCCTACACTCTATACCCTACACTCTATACCCTACACTCTATACCCTACACTCTACACTCTATACCCTACACTCTACACTCGATACCCTACACTCTATACCCTACAATCTATACCATACACTCTATACCATACACTCTATACCATACACTCTATCCCCTACACTCTATACCATACACTCTACACTCTATACCCTAAACTCTACACCCTACACCATATACCCTACACTCTACACTCTATACCCTACATTCTCTACCCTACACTCTATACCATACACTCTATACCATACACTCTATCCCCTACACTCTATACCATACACTTTACACTCTATACCATACACTTTACACTCTATACCCTACTTTCTATACCCTACACTCTACACTCTCTACCCTACACTCTATACCCTACACTCTACACTCTATACCCTACACTCTACACTCTATACCCTACACTCTACACCCTACACTCTATACCATACACTCTATACCCTACACTCTACACTCTATACCCTACACTCTATACCCTACACTCTATACCCTACACCCTACGCTCTATACCCTACACTCTATACCCTACACTCTACACTCTATACCCTACACTCTACACTTTACACTCTATACCCTACACTCTATACTCTATACCCTACACTCTATACCGTACATTCTACACTCTATACCCTACACTCTATACCCTACATTCTAATCCCTACACTCTACACTCTATACCCTACAATCTATAACCTACACTCTACACCCTACACTCTATACCCTACACTCTATACCCTACACTCTATACCCTACACTCTACACTCTATACCCTACACTCTATACCCTACACTCTACACTCTATACCCTACACTCTATACCCTATACTCTATACCCTACACTCTATACCCTACACTCTATACCCTACACTCTACACCCTACACTTTATAGCTTACACTCTATACCCTACACTCTATACCCTAAACTCTATATCATACACTCTATACCCTACACTCTATACCCTACACTCTACACCATACACTTTATAACTTACACTCTATACCCTACACTCTATACCCTAAACTCTATACCATACACTCTATACCCTACACTCTATACCCTACACTCTATACCCTACACTCTACACCATACACTCTATACCCTACCCTCTATACCTTACACTCTATACCCTACACTCTACACAGTATACCCTACACTATACCCTACACTCTACACTCTATACCCTACACTCTATACCATACACTCTATACCCTACACTCTATACCCTACACTCTACACTCTATACCCTACACTCTATACCCTACACTCTATACCCTACACTCTACACTTTATACCCTACACTCTATACCCTACACTCTATACCCTACACTCTATACCCTACACTCTACACTCTACACCCTACACTCTATACCCTACACTCTATACCCTACACTCTATACCCTACACTCTATACCCTACACTCTACACTTTATACCCTACACTTTATACCCTACACTCTATACCCTACACTCTATACCCTACACTCTATACCCTACACTCTATACCCTACACTCTATACCCTACACTCTACACTCTATACCCTACACTCTATACCCTACACTCTATAACCTACACTCTACACTTTATACCCTACACTCTATACCCTACACAATATACCCTCCACTCTATACCCTACACTCTACACTCTACACCCTACACTCTACACTCTATACCCTACACTCTATACCCTACACTCTATACCCTACACTCTACACCCTACACTCTATACCCTACACCCTATACCCTACACTCTATACCCTACACTCAACACCCTACACTCTATACCCTACACTCTATACCCTACACTCTATACCCTACACTCTATACCTTACACTCTATACCCTACACACTATACCCTACACTCTACACTCTATACCCTACACTCTATACCCTACACTCTACACTCTATACCCTACACTCTATACCCCACACTCTACACTCTATACCCTACACTCTATACCCTACACTCTACACTCTATACCCTACTCTCTAAACCCTACACTCTATACCCTACACTCTACACTCTATACCCTACTCTCTAAACCCTACACTCTATACCCTACACTCTACACTCTATACCCTACACTCTATAACCTACACTCTACACTCTATACCCTATACTCTATACCCTACACTCTATACCCTACACTCTACACCCTACACTTTATAGCTTACACTCTATACCCTACACTCTATACCCTAAACTCTATACCATACACTCTATACCCTACACTCTATACCCTACACTCTACACCATACACTCTATACCCTACCCTCTATACCTTACACTCTATACCCTACACTCTACACAGTATACCCTACACTCTATACCCTACACTCTACACTCTATACCCTACACTCTATACCATACACTCTATACCCTACACTCTATACCCTACACTGTACACTCTATACCCTACACTCTATACCCTACACTCTATACCCTACACTCTACACTTTATACCCTACACTCTATACCCTACACTCTATACCCTACACTCTATACCCTACACTCTACACTCTATACCCTACACTCTATACCCTACACTCTATACCCTACACTCTATACCCTACACTCTATACCCTACACTCTACACTTTATACCCTACACTCTATACCCTACACTCTATACCCTACACTCTATACCCTACACTCTATACCCTACACTCTATACCCTACACTCTACACTTTATACCCTACACTCTATACCCTACACTCTATACCCTCCACTCTATACCCTACACTCTACACTCTACACCCTACACTCTACACTTTATACCCTACACTCTATACCCTACACTCTATACCCTTCACTCTATACCCTACACGCTATACCCTACATTCTATACCCTACACTCTATACCCTACACTCTATACCCTACACTCTACACCCTACACTCTATACCCTACACCCTATACCCTACACTCTATACCCTACACTCAACACCCTACACTCTATACCCTACACTCTATACCCTACACTCTATACCCTACACTCTACACTCTATACCCTACACTCTACACTCGATACCCTACACTCTATACCCTACAATCTATACCATACACTCTATACCATACACTCTATACCATACACTCTATCCCCTACACTCTATACCATACACTCTACACTCTATACCCTAAACTCTACACCCTACACCATATACCCTACACTCTACACTCTATACCCTACATTCTCTACCCTACACTCTATACCATACACTCTATACCATACACTCTATCCCCTACACTCTATACCATACACTTTACACTCTATACCATACACTTTACACTCTATACCCTACTTTCTATACCCTACACTCTACACTCTCTACCCTACACTCTATACCCTACACTCTACACTCTATACCCTACACTCTACACTCTATACCCTACACTCTACACCCTACACTCTATACCATACACTCTATACCCTACACTCTACACTCTATACCCTACACTCTATACCCTACACTCTATACCCTACACCCTACGCTCTATACCCTACACTCTATACCCTACACTCTACACTCTATACCCTACACTCTACACTTTACACTCTATACCCTACACTCTATACTCTATACCCTACACTCTATACCGTACATTCTACACTCTATACCCTACACTCTATACCCTACATTCTAATCCCTACACTCTACACTCTATACCCTACAATCTATAACCTACACTCTACACCCTACACTCTATACCCTACACTCTATACCCTACACTCTATACCCTACACTCTACACTCTATACCCTACACTCTATACCATACACTCTACACTCTATTCCCTACACTCTATACCATACACTCTATACCCTACACTCTATACCCTACACGCTATACCCTACACTCTATACCCTACACGCTATACCCTACACTCTATACCCTTCACTCTATACCCTACACGCTATACCCTACACTCTATACCCTACACTCTATACCCTACACTCTATACCCTACACTCTACACCCTACACTCTATACCCTACACCCTATACCCTACACTCTATACCCTACACTCAACACCCTACACTCTATACCCTACACTCTATACCCTACACTCTATACCCTACACTCTACACTCTATACCCTACACTCTACACTCGATACCCTACACTCTATACCCTACAATCTATACCATACACTCTATACCATACACTCTATACCATACACTCTATCCCCTACACTCTATACCATACACTCTACACTCTATACCCTACACTCTACACCCTACACCATATACCCTACACTCTACACTCTATACCCTACATTCTCTACCCTACACTCTATACCATACACTCTATACCATACACTCTATCCCCTACACTCTATACCATACACTTTACACTCTATACCCTACTTTCTATACCCTACACTCTACACTCTCTACCCTACACTCTATACCCTACACTCTACACTCTATACCCTACACTCTACACTCTATACCCTACACTCTACACCCTACACTCTATACCATACACTCTATACCCTACACTCTACACTCTATACCCTACACTCTATACCCTACACTCTATACCCTACACCCTACGCTCTATACCCTACACTCTATACCCTACACTCTACACTCTATACCCTACACTCTACACTTTACACTCTATACCCTACACTCTATACTCTATACCCTACACTCTATACCGTACATTCTACACTCTATACCCTACACTCTATACCCTACATTCTAATCCCTACACTCTACACTCTATACCCTACAATCTATAACCTACACTCTACACCCTACACTCTATACCCTACACTCTATACCCTACACTCTATACCCTACACTCTACACTCTATACCCTGCACTCTATACCATACACTCTACACTCTATTCCCTACACTCTATACCATACACTCTATACCCTACACTCTATACCCTACACTATACACTCTATACCCTACACTCTACACTCTATACCCTAAAATCTATACCCTTCACTCTATACCCTACACTCTACACCCTACACTCTATACCCTACAATCTATACCATACACTCTATATCATACCCTCTATACCCTACACTCTATACCCTACACTCTGCACTGTATACCCTACACTCTATACCCTACACTCTACACTCTATACCCTACACTCTACACTCTATACCCTACACTCTATACCCTACAATCTATACCATACACTCTATATCATACCCTCTATAACCTACACTCTATACCCTACACTCTACACTCTATACCCTACACTCTACACTCTATACCCTACACTCTATACATTACAATCTATACCATACACTCTATACCATACACTCTATACCCTACACTCTATACCTCACACTCTACACTCTATCCCCTGCACTCTATACCATACACCCTACACTCTATACCATACACTCTGTACCCTACACTCTAAACTCTATACCCTACACTCTATACCATACACTCTATACCCTACACCCTACGCTCTATACCCTACACTCTATACCCTACACTCAACACTCTATACCCTACACTTTATTCCATACACTCTATACCCTACACTCTATACCCTACACTCTACACTCTATACCATACACTCTACACTTTACACTCTATACCCTACACTCTATACCCTACACTCTATACTCTATACCCTACACTCTATACCCTACACTCAACACCCTACACTCTATACCCTACACTCTATACCCTACACTCTATACCCTACACTCTATACCCTACACTCTACACTCTATACCCTACACTCGATACCCTACACTCTATACCCTACAATCTATACCATACACTCTATACCATACACTCTATACAATACACTCTATCCCCCACACTCTATACCATACACTCTACACTCTATACCCTACACTCTACACCCTACACTATATACCCTACACTCTACACTCTATACCCTACATTCTCTACCCTACACTCTATACCATACACTCTATACCATACACTCTATCCCCTACACTCTATACCATACACTTTACACTCTATACCCTACTTTCTATACCCTAAACTCTACACTCTCTACCCTACACTCTATACCCTACACTCTACACTCTATACCCTACACTCTACACTCTATACCCTACACTCTACACCCTACACTCTATACCATACACTCTATACCCTACACTCTACACTCTATACCCTACACTCTATACCCTACACTCTATACCCTACACCCTACGCTCTATACCCTGCACTCTATACCCTACACTCTACACTCTATACCCTACACTCTACACTTTACACTCTATACCCTACACTCTATACTCTATACCCTACACTCTATACCGTACATTCTACACTCTATTCCCTACACTCTATACCCTACACTCTAATCCCTACACTCTACACTCTATACCCTACACTCTATACCCTACACTCTACACCCTACACTCTATACCCTACACTCTATACCCTACACTCTATACCCTACACTCTACAGTCTATACCCTACACTCTATACCATACACGCTACACTCTATTCCCTACACTCTATACCATACACTCTATACCCTACACTCTATACCCTACACTATACACTCTATACCCTACACTCTACACTCTATACCCTAAAATCTATACCCTACACTCTATACCCTACACTCTACACCCTACACTCTATACCCTACAATCTACACTCTATACCCTACACTCTATACCATACACTCTATAACCTACACTCTATACCATACACTCTACACCATACACTCTATACCATACACTCTATACCCCACACTCTACACTCTATACCCTACACTCTATACCCTACACTCTATACTATACACTCTATACCCTACACTCTATACCCTACACTATACACTCTATACCCTACACTCTACACCATACACTCTATACCCTACACTCTATACTCTACGCTATACACTCTATACCTTACAATCTATACCTTACACTCTTTACCCTACACTCTATACCCTACACTCTATACCCTACACTCTACACTCTATAACCTACACTCTATACCATACACTCTATATCCTACACTCTATACCCTACACTCTATACCCTACACTCTACACTCTATACCCTACACTCTATACCATACACTCTATACCCTACACTCTATGCCCTACACTCTAATCTCCATACCATACACTCTATACCCTACACTCTATAACATACATTCTACACCCTACACTCTATACCATACACTCTATACCATACACTCTACACTCTATACCATACACTCTATACCCTACACTCTACACTTTATACCCTACACTCTATACCCTACAATCTATACCCTACACTCTATACCCTACACGCTATACCCTACACTCTATACCCTACACTCTACACTCTATACCCTACACTCTATACCCTACACTCTACACTCTATACCCAACACTCTATACCATACACTCTATACCATACACTATATGCCCTACACTCTAATCTCCATACCATACACTCTATACCCTACACTCTATAACATACATTCTACACCCTACACTCTATACCATACACTCTATACCCTACACTCTACACTCTATACCATACACTCTATACCCTACACGCTACACTCTATACCCTAAACTCTACACCCTACACTCTTTACCCTACACTCTATACCCTACACTCTATACCCTACACTCTATACCCTACACTCTACACTCTATACCCTACACTCTATACCCTACACTCTATACCATACACTCTATACCATACACTCTATCCCCTACACTCTATACCATACACTATACACTCTATACCCTACACTCTATACCCTACACTCTGCACTCTATACCCTACACTCTATACCCTACACTCTACACTCTATACCCTACACTCTACACTCTATACTCTACACTCTATACCCTACAATCTATACCATACACTCTATATCATACCCTCTATACCCTACACTCTATACCCTACACTCTGCACTCTATACCCTACACTCTATACCCTACACTCTACACTCTATACCCTACACTCTACACTCTATACCCTACACTCTATACCCTACAATCTATACCATACACTCTATATCATACCCTCTATAACCTACACTCTATACCCTACACTCTACACTCTATACCCTACACTCTACACTCTATACCCTACACTCTATACATTACAATCTATACCATACACTCTATACCATACACTCTATACCCTACACTCTATACCTCACACTCTACACTCTATCCCCTGCACTCTATACCACACATCCTACAATCTATACCATACACTCTGTACCCTACACTCTAAACTCTATACCCTACACTCTATACCCTACACTCTATACCCTACACCCTACGCTCTATACCCTACACTCTATACCCTACACTCAACACTCTATACCCTACACTCTATTCCATACACTCTATACCCTACACTCTATACCCTACACTCTACACTCTATACCATACACTCTACACTTTACACTCTATACCCTACACTCTATACTCTATACCCTACACTCTATACTCTATACCCTACACTCTATACTCTATACCCTACACTCTATACTCTATACCATACACTCTATACCGTACATTCTACACTCTATACCCTACACTCTATACCCTACACTCTAATCCCTACACTCTACACTCTATACCCTACACTCTATACCCTACACTCTATACCCTACACTCTACACTCTATACCCCACACTCTATACCATACACTCTATACCCTACACTCTACACTCTATTCCCTACACTCTATACCATACACTCTATACCCTACACTCTTTACCCTACACTATACACTCTATACCCTACACTCTACACTCTATACCATAGACTCTATACCCCACAATCTACACTCTATACCCTACAATCTATACCCTACACTCTATACCCTACACTTTATACCCTACACTCTATACCCTTCGCTCTACACTCTATAACCTACACTCTATAACATACACTTTATACCCTACACTCTATACCTTACACTCTATACCCTACACTCTACACCCTACACTCTACACTCTATACCCTACACTCTATAACCAACACTCTATACCCTACACTCTTTACCCTACTCTTTACACTTTATACCCTACACTCTACACTCTATACCCTACACTCTATACCCTACACTCTACACTCTATACCCTACACTCTACACTCTATTCCCTACACTCTATACCATACTCTCTATACCCTACACTCTTTACCCTACAATATACACTCTATACCCTACACTCTACACTCTATACCATACACTCTATACCCTACACTCTATACCCTACACTCTACACTCTATACCCTACAATCTATACCCTACACTCTATACCCTACACTCTAAACCCTACACTCTATACCCTACACTCTACACCCTACACTCTATACCATACACTCTATACCCTACACTCTATACCCTACACTCTATACCCTACACTCTACACTCTATACCCTACACTCTATAACATACACTTTATACCCTACAGTCTATACCTTACACTCTATACCCTATACTCTACACCCTACACTCTACACTCTATACCCTACACTCTATAACCTACACTCTATACCCTACACTCTATACCCTACTCTCTACACTTTATACCCTACACTCTACACTCTATACCCTACACTCTACACTCTATACCCTACTCTTTAAACCCTACACTCTATACCCTACACTCTACACTCTATACCCTACACTCTACACTCTATACCCTACACTCTACACCCTACACTCTATACCATACACTCTATACCCTACACTCTACACTCTATACCCTACACTCTATACCCTACACTCTATACCCTACACCCTACGCTCTATACCCTACACTCTATACCCTACACTCTACACTCTATACCCTACACTCTACACTTTACACTCTATACCCTACACTCTATACTCTATACCCTACACCCTATACCGTACATTCTACACTCTATACCCTACACTCTATACCCTACACTCTAATCCCTACACTCTACACTCTATACCATACACTCTATACCCTACACTCTACACCCTACACTCTATACCCTACACTCTATACCCTACACTCTATACCCTACACTCTACACTCTATACCCTACACTCTATACCATACACTCTACACTCTATTCCCTACACTCTATACCATACACTCTATACCCTACACTCTATACCCTACACTATACACTCTATACCCTACACTCTATACCCTAAAATCTATACCCTACACTCTATACCCTACACTCTACACCCTACACTCTATACCCTACAATCTACACTCTATACCCTACACTCTATACCATACACTCTATACCCTACACTCTATACCATACACTCTACACCATACACTCTATACCATACACTCTATACCCCACACTCTACACTCTATACCCTACACTCTATACCCTACACTCTATACTATACACTCTATACCCTACACTCTATACCCTACACTATACACTCTATACCCTACACTCTACACCATACACTCTATACTCTACACTCTATACTCTACGCTATACACTCTATACCTTACAATCTATACCTTACACTCTTTACCCTACACTCTATACCCTACACTCTATACCCTACACTCTACACTCTATAACCTACACTCTATACCATACACTCTATATCCTACACTCTATACCCTACACTCTATACCCTACACTCTACACTCTATACCCTACACTCTATACCATACACTCTATACCCTACACTCTATGCCCTACACTCTAATCTCCATACCATACACTCTATACCATTCACTCTATACCATACACTCTACACTCTATACCATACACTCTATACCCTACACTCTACACTTTATACCCTACACTCTATACCCTACAATCTATACCCTACACTCTATACCCTACACGCTATACCCTACACACTATACCCTACACTCTATACCCTACACTCTACACTCTATACCCTACACTCTATACCCTACACTCTACACTCTATACCCTACACTCTATACCATACACTCTATACCATACACTATATGCCCTACACTCTAATCTCCATACCATACACTCTATACCCTACACTCTATAACATACATTCTACACCCTACACTCTATACCATACACTCTATACCCTACACTCTACACTCTATACCATACACTCTATACCCTACACGCTACACTCTATACCCTAAACTCTACACCCTACACTCTATACCCTACACTCTATACCCTACACTCTATACCCTACACTCTACACTCTATACCCTACACTCTACACTCTATACCCTACACTCTATACCCTACACTCTATACCATACACTATATACCATACACTCTATCCCCTACACTCTATACCATACACTATACACTCTATACCCTACACTCTATACCCTACACTCTGCACTCTATACCCTACACTCTATACCCTACACTCTACACTCTATACCCTACACTCTACACTCTATACCCTACACTCTATACCCTACAATCTATACCATACACTCTATATCATACCCTCTATACACTACACACTATACCCTACACTCTGCACTCTATACCCTACACTCTATACCCTACACTCTACACTCTATACCCTACACTCTACACTCTATGCCCTACACTCTATACCCTACAATCTATACCATACACTCTATATCATACCCTCTATACCCTACACTCTATACCCTACACTCTACACTCTATACCCTACACTCTACACTCTATACCCTACACTCTACACATTACAATCTATACCATACACTCTATACCATACACACTATACCCTACACTCTATACCTCACACTCTACACTCTATCCCCTGCACTCTATACCATACACCCTACACTCTATACCATACACTCTGTACCCTACACTCTAAACTCTATACCCTACACTCTATACCCTACACTCTATACCCTACACCCTACGCTCTATACCCTACACTCTATACCCTACACTCAACACTCTATACCCTACACTCTATTCCATACACTCTATACCCTACACTCTATACCCTACACTCTACACTCTATACCATACACTCTACACTTTACACTCTATACCCTACACTCTATACCCTACACTCTATACTCTATACCCTACACTCTATACTCTATACCATACACTCTATACCGTACATTCTATACTCTATACCCTACACTCTATACCCTACACTCTAATCCCTACACTCTACACTCTATACCCTACACTCTATACCCTACACTCTATACCCTACACTCTACACTCTATACCCCACACTCTATACCATACACTCTATACCCTACACTCTATACTCTATTCCCTACACTCTATACCATACACTCTATACCCTACACTCTTTACCCTTCACTATACACTCTATACCCTACACTCTACACTCTATACCATAGACTCTATACCCCACAATCTACACTCTATACCCTACAATCTATACCCTACACTCTATACCCTACACTTTATACCCTACACTCTATACCCTTCGCTCTACACTCTATAACCTACACTCTATAACATACACTTTATACCCTACACTCTATACCTTACACTCTATACCCTACACTCTACACCCTACACTCTACACTCTATACATTACACTCTATAACCAACACTCTATACCCTACACTCTTTACCCTACTCTTTACACTTTATACCATACACTCTACACTCTATACCCTACACTCTATACCCTACACTCTACACTCTATACCCTACACTCTACACTCTATTCCCTACACTCTATACCATACTCTCTATACCCTACACTCTTTACCCTACAATATACACTCTATACCCTACACTCTACACTCTATACCATACACTCTATACCCTACACTCTATACCCTACACTCTACACTCTATACCCTACAATCTAACCCTACACTCTATACCCTACACTCTAAACCCTACACTCTATACCCTACACTCTACACTCTATACCCTACACTCTATACCATACACTCTATACTCTACACTCTATACCCTACACTCTATACCCTACACTCTACACTCTATACCCTACACTCTATAACATACACTTTATACCCTACACTCTATACCTTACACTCTATACCCTACACTCTACACCCTACACTCTACACTCTATACCCTACACTCTATAACCTACACTCTATACCCTACACTCTATACCCTACTCTCTACACTTTATACCCTACACTCTACACTCTATAACCTACAATCTACACCCTACACTCCACACCCTATACCCTACACTCTATAACCTACACTCTATACCCTACACTCTATACCCTACTCTCTACACTTTATACCCTACACTCTAAACTCTATACCCTATACTCTACACCCTACACTCTACACTCTATACCCTACACTCTATAACCTACACTCTATACCCTACACTTTATACCCTACTCTCTACACTTTATACCCTACACTCTACACTCTATACCCTACACTCTACACTCTATACCCTACACTCTATACCCTACACTCTACACTCTATACCCTACACTCTACACTCTATACCCTACTCTTTAAACCCTACACTCTATACCCTACACTCTACACTCTATACCCTACACTCTATACCCTACACTCTACACTCTATACCCTACACTCTATACCCTACACTCTATACCCTACACTCTACACTCTATACCCTACACTTTAAACCCTACACTCTATACCCTACACTCTACACTCTATACCCTACACTCTATACCCTACACTCTACACTCTATACCCTACACTCTATACCCTACACTCTATACCCTACACTCTATACCCTACACTCTATACTCTATTCCCTACACTCTATACCATACACTCTATACCCTACACTCTTTACCCTACACTATACACTCTATACCCTACACTCTACACTCTATACCATAGACTCTATACCCCACAATCTACACTCTATACCCTACAATCTATACCCTACACTCTATACCCTACACTTTATACCCTACACTCTATACCCTTCGCTCTACACTCTATAACCTACACTCTATAACATACACTTTATACCCTACACTCTATACCTTACACTCTATACCCTACACTCTACACCCTGCACTCTACACTCTATACATTACACTCTATAACCAACACACTCTATACCCTACACTCTTTACCCTACTCTTTACACTTTATACCATACACTCTACACTCTATACCCTACACTCTATACCCTACACTCTACACTCTATACCCTACACTCTACACTCTATTCCCTACACTCTATACCATACTCTCTATACCCTACACTCTTTACCTTACAATATACACTCTATACCCTACACTCTACACTCTATACCATACACTCTATACCCTACACTCTATACCCTACACTCTACACTCTATACCCTACAATCTATACCCTACACTCTATACCCTACACTCTAAACCCTACACTCTATACCCTACACTCTACACTCTATACCCTACACTCTATACCATACACTCTATACTCTACACTCTATACCCTACACTCTATACCCTACACTCTACACTCTATACCCTACACTCTATAACATACACTTTATACCCTACACTATATACCATACACTCTATACCCTACACTCTACACTCTATACCCTACACTCTATACCCTACACTCTATACCCTACACTCTATACCCTACACTCTACACTCTATACCCTACTCTCTAAACCCTACACTCTATACCCTACACTCTACACTCTATACCCTACACTCTATACCCTACACTCTACACTCTATACCCTATACTCTATACCCTACACTCTATACCCTACACTCTATACCCTACACTCTACACCCTACACTTTATAGCTTACACTCTATACCCTACACTCTATACCCTAAACTCTATACCATACACTCTATACCCTACACTCTATACCCTACACTCTACACCATACACTCTATACCCTACCCTCTATACCTTACACTCTATACCCTACACTCTACACAGTATACCCTACACTCTATACCCTACACTCTACACTCTATACCCTACACTCTATACCATACACTCTATACCCTACACTCTATACCCTACACTGTACACTCTATACCCTACACTCTATACCCTACACCCTATACCCTACACTCTACACTTTATACCCTACACTCTATACCCTACACTCTATACCCTACACTCTATACCCTACACTCTATACCCTACACTCTACACTCTATACCCTACACTCTATACCCTACACTCTATACCCTACACTCTATACCCTACACTCAATACCCTACACTCTACACTTTATACCCTACACTCTATACTCTACACTCTATACCCTACACTCTATACCGTACACTCTATACCCTACACTCTATACCCTACACTCTACACTTTATACCCTACACTCTATACCCTACACTCTATACCCTCCAATCTATACCCTACACTCTACACTCTACACCCTACACTCTACACTTTATACCCTACACTCTATACCCTACACTCTATACCCTTCACTCTATACCCTACACGCTATACCCTACACTCTATACCCTACACTCTATACCCTACACTCTATACCCTACACTCTACACCCTACACTCTATACCCTACACCCTATACCCTACACTCTATACCCTACACTCAACACCCTACACTCTATACCCTACACTCTATACCCTACACTCTATACCCTACACTCTACACTCTATACCCTACACTCTACACTCGATACCCTACACTCTATACCCTACAATCTATACCATACACTCTATACCATACACTCTATACCATACACTCTATCCCCTACACTCTATACCATACACTCTACACTCTATACCCAACACTCTACACCCTACACCATATACCCTACACTCTACACTCTATACCCTACATTCTCTACCCTACACTCTATACCATACACTCTATACCATACACTCTATCCCCTACACTCTATACCATACACTTTACACTCTATACCCTACTTTCTATACCCTACACTCTACACTCTCTACCCTACACTCTATACCCTACACTCTACACTCTATACCCTACACTCTACACTCTATACCCTACACTCTACACCCTACACTATATACCATACACTCTATACCCTACACTCTACACTCTATACCCTACACTCTATACCCTACACTCTTTACCCTACACCCTACGCTCTATACCCTACACTCTATACCCTACACTCTACACTCTATACCCTACACTCTACACTTTACACTCTATACCCTACACTCTATACTCTATACCCTACACTCTATACCGTACATTCTACACTCTATACCCTACACTCTATACCCTACACTCTAATCCCTACACTCTACACTCTATACCCTACACTCTATACCCTACACTCTACACCCTACACTCTATACCCTACACTCTATACCCTACACTCTATACCCTACACTCTACACTCTATACCCTACACTCTATACCATACACTCTACACTCTATTCCCTACACTCTATACCATACACTCTATACCCTACACTCTATACCCTACACTATACACTCTATACCCTACACTCTACACTCTATACCCTAAAATCTATACCCTACACTCTATACCCTACACTTTACACCCTACACTCTATACCCTACAATCTACACTCTATACCCTACACTCTATACCATACACTCTTTACCCTACACTCTATACCATACACTCTACACCATACACTCTATACCATACACTCTATACCCCACACTCTACACTCTATACCCTACACTCTATACCCTACACTCTATACTATACACTCTATACTCTACACTCTATACCCTACACTATACACTCTATACCCTACACTCTACACCATACACTCTATACCCTACACTCTATACTCTACGCTATACACTCTATACCTTACAATCTATACCTTACACTCTTTACCCTACACTCTATACCCTACACTCTATACCATACACTCTACACTCTATAACCTACACTCTATACCATACACTCTATATCCTACACTCTATACCCTACACTCTATACCCTACACTCTACACTCTATACCCTACACTCTATAAAATACACTCTATACCCTACACTCTATGCCCTACACTCTAATCTCCATACCATACACTCTATACCATACACTCTATACCCTACCCTCTATACCCTACACTCTACACGCTATACCCTACACTCTATACCCTACACTCTAAACCCTACACTCTACACTCTATAACCTACACTCTGCACTCTATACCCTACACTCTATACCCTACAATCTATACCATACACTCCATACCATACACTCTATACCCTACACTCTATACTCTACACTCTATACCCTACACTCTACACACTATACCCTACACTCTATACCATACACTCTACACCCTACACTCTATACTCTACACTCTATACCCTACACTCTATACCATACACTCTATACCCTACACTCTACACTCTATACCCTAGACTCTATACCATACACTCTATACCCTAGACTCTATACCATACACTCTATACCCTAGACTCTATACCATACACTCTATACCCTACACTCTATACCCTACACTCTAATCTCTATACCATACACTCTACACTCTATATCCTACACTCTATGCCCTACAATCTATACCATACACTCTATACCATACACTCTATACCCTACACTCTATACCTCACACTCTACACTCTATAACATACATTCTACACCCTACAATCTATACCATACACTCTATACCCTACACTCTACACTCTATACCATACACTCTATACCCTACACTCTACACTTTATACCCTACACTCTATACCCTACACTCTATAACCTACACTCTATACCCTACACGCTATACCCTACACTCTATACCCTACACTCTATACCCTACACTATATACCCTACACTCTACACCCTACACTCTATACCCTACACCCTATACCCTACACTCTATACCCTAATCTCTACACCCTACACTCTATACCCTACACTCTATACCCTACACTCTATACCCTACACTCTACAATCTATACCCTACACTCTATACCCTACACTCTATACCATACACTCTATACCATACACTTTATCCACTACACTCTATACCATACACTCTACACTCTATACCCTACACTCTATACCCTTCACTCTGCACTCTATACCCTACACTCTATAACCTACACTCTACACTCTATACCCTACACTCTACACTCTATACCCTACACTCTATACCCTACAATCTATACCATACACTCTATACCATACACTCTATACCCTACACTCTATACCCTACACTCTACACTCTATACCCTACACTCTACACTCTATACCATACACTCTATGCCCTACAATCTATACCATACACTCTATACCATACACTCTATACCCTACACTCTATACCTCACACTCTACACTCTATCCCCTGCACTCTATACCATACACTCTACACTCTATACCCTACACTCTATACCCTACACTCTATACCATACACTCTATACCCTACACTCTAAATCATACACTCTATAGCCTACACTCTATTCCCTACACTCTATACCATACACTCTATACCCTACACTCTATACCCTACACTTTACACTCTATACCCTACACTCTACACTCTATACCCTACACTCTATGCCCTACAATCTATACCATACACTCTATACCATACACTCTATACCCTACACTCTATACCTCACACTCTACACTCTATCCCCTGCACTCTATACCATACACTCTACACTCTATACCCTACACTCTATACCCTACACTCTATACCATACACCCTATACCCTACACTCTAAATCATACACTCTATAGCCTACACTCTATTCCCTACACTCTATACCATACACTCTATACCCTACACTCTATACCCTACACTATACACTCTATACCCTACACTCTACACTCTATACCATACACTCTTTACCCTACACTCTCTACCGTACACTCTATACCCTACACTCTACACTCTATACCCTACAGTCTATAACATACACTTTATACCCTACACTCTATACCTTACACTCTATACCCTACACTCTACACCCTACTCTCTACACTTTATACCCTACACTCTACACTCTATACCCTACAGTCTATACCCTACACTCTATACTCTATACCCTACACTCTACACTCTATACCCAACTCTCTAAACACTACACTCTATACCCTACACTCTACACTCTATACCCTACACTCTATACCGTACACTCTACACTCTATACCCTACACTCTACACTCTATACCCTACTCTCTAAACCCTACACTCTATACCCTACACTCTACACTCTATACCCTACACTCTATGCCCTACACTCTACACTCTATCCCCTGCACTCTATACCATACACTCTACACTCTATACCCTACACTCTACACTCTGTACCCTACACTCTATACCCTACAATCTATACCATACACTCTATACCATACACTCTATACCCTACACTCTACACTCTATACCCTACATTCTACACTCTATACCCTACACTCTATACCCTACAATCTATACCATACACTCTATACCATACACTCTATACCCTACACTCTATACCTCACACTCTACACTCTATCCCCTGCACTCTATACCACACACTCTACACTCTATACCCTACACTCTATATCCTACACTCTACACTCTATACCCTACACTCTATACCCTACACTCTGCACTCTATACCCTACACTCTACACTCTATACCCTACACTCTATACCATACACTCTACACCCTACACTCTATACCCTACACTCTACACTCTATACACTACACTCTGTACCCTACACTCTATACCCTACACTCTATACCATACACTCTGTACCCTACACTCTATACCTCACACTCTACACTATATCCCCTGCACTCTATACCATACACTCTACACTCTATACCCTACACTCTATACCCTACACTCTATACCATACACTCTATACCCTACACTCTAAATCATACACTCTATAGCCTACACTCTATTCCCTACACTCTATACCATACACTCTATACCCTACACTCTATACCCTACACTATACACTCTATACCCTACACTCTACACCCTATACCATACACTCTTTACCCTACACTCTATACCGTACACTCTATACCCTACACTCTACACTCTATACCCTACAGTCTATAACATACACTTTATACCCTACACTCTATACCTTACACTCTATACCCTACACTCTACACCCTACTCTCTACACTTTATACCCTACACTCTACACTCTATACCCTACAGTCTATACCCTACACTCTATACTCTATACCCTACACTCTACACTCTATACCCAACTCTCTAAACACTACACTCTATACCCTACACTCTACACTCTATACCCTACACTCTATACCGTACACTCTACACTCTATACCCTACACGCTACACTCTATACCCTACTCTCTAAACCCTACACTCTATACCCTACACTCTACACTCTATACCCTACACTCTATGCCCTACACTCTACACTCTATCCCCTGCACTCTATACCATACACTCTACACTCTATACCCTACACTCTACACTCTGTACCCTACACTCTATACCCTACAATCTATACCATACACTCTATACCATACACTCTATACCCTACACTCTACACTCTATACCCTACACTCTACACTCTATACCCTACACTCTATACCCTACAATCTATACCATACACTCTATACCATACACTCTATACCCTACACTCTATACCTCACACTCTACACTCTATCCCCTGCACTCTATACCACACACTCTACACTCTATACCCTACACTCTATATCCTACACTCTACACTCTATACCCTACACTCTATACCCTACACTCTGCACTCTATACCCTACACTCTACACTCTATACCCTACACTCTATACCATACACTCTACACCCTACACTCTATACCCTACACTCTACACTCTATACACTACACTCTGTACCCTACACTCTATACCCTACACTCCATACCATACACTCTGTACCCTACACTCTATACCTCACACTCTACACTATATCCCCTGCACTATATACCATACACTCTACACTCTATACCCTACACTCTATACCCTACACTCTACACTCTATACCATACACTCTATACCCTACACTCTATACCCTACACTCTACACTCTATACCCTACACTCTTTACCCTACACTCTATACCCTACACTCTACACTCTATACCCTACACTCTACACTCTATTCCCTACAATCTATACCATACACTCTATACCATACACTCTATACCCTACACTCTATACTTCAGACTCTACACTCTATCCCCTGCACTCTATACCATATACTCTACACTCTATACCCTACACTCTATACCCTACACTCTACACTCTATACCCTACACTCTATACCCTACACTCTACACTCTATACCCTACACTCTACACTCTATACCCTACAATCTATACCATACACTCTATACCATACACTCTATACCCTACACTCTATACCCTACACTCTATACCCTACACTCTATACCATACACTCTATACCCTACACTCTATATCATACACTCTATAGCCTACACTCTATTCCCTACACTCTATACCATACACTCTATACCCTACACTCTATACCCTACACTATACACTCTATACCCTACTCTCTACACTCTATACCATACACTCTATACCCTACACTCTATACCCTACAATCTACACTCTATACCCTACAATCTATACACTACACTCTATACCCTACACTCTACACTCTATACCCTACACTCTATACCCTACACTTTACACTCTATACCCTACACTCTATACCCTACACTCTATACTCTATACCCTACACTCTACACTCTATACCCAACTTTCTAAACCCTACACTCTATACCCTACACTCTACATTCTATACCCTACACTCTATACCCGACACTCTACACTCTATACCCTACACTCTACACTCTATACCCTACTCTCTAAACCCTACACTCTATACCCTACACTCTACACTCTATACCCTACACTCTATACCCTACACTCTACACTCTATACCCTACACTCTATACCCTACACTCTATACCCTACACTCTATACCCTACACTCTACACCCTACACTTTATAGCTTACACTCTATACCCTACACTCTATACCCTAAACTCTATACCATACACTCTATACCATACACTCTATACCCTACACTCTATACCCTACACTCTACACTCTATACCCTACCCTCTATACCTTACACTCTATACCCTACACTCTACACAGTATACCCTACACTCTATACCCTACACTCTACACTCTATACCCTACACTCTATACCATACACTCTATACCCTACACTCTATACCCTACACTCTACACTCTATACCCTACACTCTATACCCTACACTCTATACCCTACACTCTACACTTTATACCCTACACTCTATACCCTACACTCTATACCCTACACTCTATACCCTACACTCTACACTCTATACCCTACACTCTATACCCTACACTCTATACCCTACACTCTACACTTTATACCCTACACTCTATACCCTACACTCTATACCCTACACTCTATACCCTACACTCTATACCCTACACTCTACACTCTATACCCTACACTCTATACCCTACACTCTATACCCTACACTCTACACTTTATACCCTACACTCTATACCCTACACAATATACCCTCCACTCTATACCCTACACTCTACACTCTACACCCTACACTCTACACTCTATACCCTACACTCTATACCCTACACTCTATACCCTACACTCTACACCCTACACTCTATACCCTACACCCTATACCCTACACTCTATACCCTACACTCAACACCCTACACTCTATACCCTACACTCTATACCCTACACTCTATACCCTTAACTCTATACCTTACACTCTATACCCTACACACTATACCCTACACTCTACACTCTATACCCTACACTCTATATCCTACACTCTATACTCTATACCCTACACTCTACACTCTATACCCAACTCTCTAAGCCCTACACTCTATACCCTACACTCTACACTCTATACCCTACACTCTATACACTACACTCTACACTCTATACCCTACACTCTATACCCTACACTCTATACCCTACACTTTATACCCTACACTCTACACTCTATACCCTACTCTCTAAACCCTACACTCTATACCCTACACTCTACACTCTATACCCTACACTCTATACCCTACACTCTACACTCTATACCCTACACTCTATACCCTATACTCTATACCCTACACTCTATACCCTACACTCTATACCCTACACTCTACACCCTACACTTTATAGCTTACACTCTATACCCTACACTCTATACCCTAAACTCTATATCATACACTCTATACCCTACACTCTATACCCTACACTCTATACCCTACACTCTACACCATACACTTTATAACTTACACTCTATACCCTACACTCTATACACTAAACTCTATACCATACACTCTATACCCTACACTCTATACCCTACACTCTATACCCTACACTCTACACCATACACTCTATACCCTACCCTCTATACCTTACACTCTATACCCTACACTCTATACTTCAGACTCTACACTCTATCCCCTGCACTCTATACCATATACTCTACACTCTATACCCTACACTCTATACCCTACACTCTACACTCTATACCCTACACTCTATACCCTACACTCTACACTCTATACCCTACACTCTACACTCTATACCCTACAATCTATACCATACACTCTATACCATACACTCTATACCCTACACTCTATACCCTACACTCTATACCCTACACTCTATACCATACACTCTATACCCTACACTCTATATCATACACTCTATAGCCTACACTCTATTCCCTACACTCTATACCATACACTCTATACCCTACACTCTATACCCTACACTATACACTCTATACCCTACTCTCTACACTCTATACCATACACTCTATACCCTACACTCTATACCCTACAATCTACACTCTATACCCTACAATCTATACACTACACTCTATACCCTACACTCTACACTCTATACCCTACACTCTATACCCTACACTCTACACTCTATACCCTACACTCTATACCCTACACTCTATACTCTATACCCTACACTCTACACTCTATACCCAACTTTCTAAACCCTACACTCTATACCCTACACTCTACATTCTATACCCTACACTCTATACCCGACACTCTACACTCTATACCCTACACTCTACACTCTATACCCTACTCTCTAAACCCTACACTCTATACCCTACACTCTACACTCTATACCCTACACTCTATACCCTACACTCTACACTCTATACCCTACACTCTATACCCTACACTCTATACCCTACACTCTACACCCTACACTTTATAGCTTACAATCTATACCCTACACTCTATACCCTAAACTCTATACCATACACTCTATACCATACACTCTATACCCTACACTCTATACCCTACACTCTACACCATACACTCTATACCCTACCCTCTATACCTTACACTCTATACCCTACACTCTACACAGTATACCCTACACTCTATACCCTACACTCTACACTCTCTACCCTACACTCTATACCATACACTCTATACCCTACACTCTATACCCTACACTCTACACTCTATACCCTACACTCTATACCCTACACTCTATACCCTACACTCTACACTTTATACCCTACACTCTATACCCTACACTCTATACCCTACACTCTATACCCTACACTCTACACTCTATACCCTACACTCTATACCCTACACTCTATACCCTACACTCTACACTTTATACCCTACACTCTATACCCTACACTCTATACCCTACACTCTATACCCTACACTCTATACCCTACACTCTATACCCTACACTCTACACTCTATACCCTACACTCTATACCCTACACTCTATACCCTACACTCTACACTTTATACCCTACACTCTATACCCTACACAATATACCCTCCACTCTATACCCTACACTCTACACTCTACACCCTACACTCTATACCCTACACTCTATACCCTACACTCTATACCCTACACTCTACACCCTACACTCTATACCCTACACCCTATACCCTACACTCTATACCCTACACTCAACACCCTACACTCTATACCCTACACTCTATACCCTACACTCTATACCCTACACTCTATACCTTACACTCTATACCCTACACACTATACCCTACACTCTACACTCTATACCCTACACTCTATACCCTACACTCTATACTCTATACCTTACACTCTACACTCTATACCCAACTCTCTAAGCCCTACACTCTATACCCTACACTCTACACTCTATACCCTACACTCTATACACTACACTTTACACTCTATACCCTACACTCTATACCCTACACTCTATACCCTACACTTTATACCCTACACTCTACACTCTATACCCTACTCTCTAAACCCTACACTCTATACCCTACACTCTACACTCTATACCCTACACTCTATACCCTACACTCTACACTCTATACCCTACACTCTATACCCTATACTCTATACCCTACACTCTATACCCTACACTCTATACCCTACACTCTACACCCTACACTTTATAGCTTACACTCTATACCCTACACTCTATACCCTAAACTCTATATCATACACTCTATACCCTACACTCTATACCCTACACTCTATACCCTACACTCTACACCATACACTTTATAACTTACACTCTATACCCTACACTCTATACCCTAAACTCTATACCATACACTCTATACCCTACACTCTATACCCTACACTCTATACCCTACACTCTACACCATACACTCTATACCCTACCCTCTATACCTTACACTCTATACCCTACACTCTACACAGTATACCCTACACTATACCCTACACTCTACACTCTATACCCTACACTCTATACCATACACTCTATACCCTACACTCTATACCCTACACTCTACACTCTATACCCTACACTCTATACCCTACACTCTATACCCTACACTCTACACTTTATACCCTACACTCTATACCCTACACTCTATACCCTACAATCTATACCCTACACTCTACACTCTATACCCTACACTCTATACCCTACACTCTATACCCTACACTCTATACCCTACACTCTATACCCTACACTCTACACTTTATACCCTACACTCTATACCCTACACTCTATACCCTACACTCTATACCCTACACTCTATACCCTACACTCTACACTCTATACCCTAAACTCTATACCATACACTCTATACCATACACTCTATACCCTACACTCTATACCCTACACTCTACACCATACACTCTATACCCTACCCTCTATACCTTACGCTCTATACCCTACACTCTACACAGTATACCCTACACTCTATACCCTACACTCTACACTCTATACCCTACACTCTATACCATACACTCTATACCCTACACTCTATACCCTACACTCTACACTCTATACCCTACACTCTATACCCTACACTCTATACCCTACACTCTACACTTTATACCCTACACTCTATACCCTACACTCTATACCCTACACTCTATACCCTACACTCTACACTCTATACCCTACACTCTATACCCTACACTCTATACCCTACACTCTACACTTTATACCCTACACTCTATACCCTACACTCTATACCCTACACTCTATACCCTACACTCTATACCCTACACTCTATACCCTACACTCTACACTCTATACCCTACACTCTATACCCTACACTCTATACCCTACACTCTACACTTTATACCCTACACTCTATACCCTACACAATATACCCTCCACTCTATACCCTACACTCTACACTCTACACCCTACACTCTACACTCTATACCCTACACTCTATACCCTACACTCTATACCCTACACTCTACACCCTACACTCTATACCCTACACCCTATACCCTACACTCTATACCCTACACTCAACACCCTACACTCTATACCCTACACTCTATACCCTACACTCTATACCCTACACTCTATACCTTACACTCTATACCCTACACACTATACCCTACACTCTACACTCTATACCCTACACTCTATACCCTACACTCTATACTCTATACCCTACACTCTACACTCTATACCCAACTCTCTAAGCCCTACACTCTATACCCTACACTCTACACTCTATACCCTACACTCTATACACTACACTTTACACTCTATACCCTACACTCTATACCCTACACTCTATACCCTACACTTTATACCCTACACTCTACACTCTATACCCTACTCTCTAAACCCTACACTCTATACCCTACACTCTACACTCTATACCCTACACTCTATACCCTACACTCTACACTCTATACCCTACACTCTATACCCTATACTCTATACCCTACACTCTATACCCTACACTCTATACCCTACACTCTACACCCTACACTTTATAGCTTACACTCTATACCCTACACTCTATACCCTAAACTCTATATCATACACTCTATACCCTACACTCTATACCCTACACTCTATACCCTACACTCTACACCATACACTTTATAACTTACACTCTATACCCTACACTCTATACCCTAAACTCTATACCATACACTCTATACCCTACACTCTATACCCTACACTCTATACCCTACACTCTACACCATACACTCTATACCCTACCCTCTATACCTTACACTCTATACCCTACACTCTACACAGTATACCCTACACTATACCCTACACTCTACACTCTATACCCTACACTCTATACCATACACTCTATACCCTACACTCTATACCCTACACTCTACACTCTATACCCTACACTCTATACCCTACACTCTATACCCTACACTCTACACTTTATACCCTACACTCTATACCCTACACTCTATACCCTACAATCTATACCCTACACTCTACACTCTATACCCTACACTCTATACCCTACACTCTATACCCTACACTCTATACCCTACACTCTACACTTTATACCCTACACTCTATACCCTACACTCTATACCCTACACTCTATACCCTACACTCTATACCCTACACTCTACACTCTATACCCTACACTCTATACCCTACACTCTATAACCTACACTCTACACTTTATACCCTACACTCTATACCCTACACAATATACCCTCCACTCTATACCCTACACTCTACACTCTACACCCTACACTCTACACTCTATACCCTACACTCTATACCCTACACTCTATACCCTACACTCTACACCCTACACTCTACACCCTACACCCTATACCCTACACTCTATACCCTACACTCAACACCCTACACTCTATACCCTACACTCTATACCCTACACTCTATACCCTACACTCTATACCTTACACTCTATACCCTACACACTATACCCTACACTCTACACTCTATACCCTACACTCTATACCCTACACTCTACACTCTATACCCGAAACTCTATTCCCTACACTCTACACTCTATACCCTACACTCTATACCCTACACTCTACACTCTATACCCTACTCTCTAAACCCTACACTCTATACCCTACACTCTACACTCTATACCCTACTCTCTAAACCCTACACTCTATACCCTACACTCTACACTCTATACCCTACACTCTATACCCTACACTCTACACTCTATACCCTATACTCTATACCCTACACTCTATACCCTACACTCTACACCCTACACTTTATACCCTACACTCTATACCCTAAACTCTATACCCTAAACTCTATACCATACACTCTATACCCTACACTCTATACCCTACACTCTACACCATACACTCTATACCCTACCCTCTATACCTTACACTCTATACCCTACACTCTACACAGTATACCCTACACTCTATACCCTACACTCTACACTCTATACCCTACACTCTATACCATACACTCTATACCCTACACTGTACACTCTATACCCTACACTCTATACCCTACACTCTATACCCTACACTCTACACTTTATACCCTACACTCTATACCCTACACTCTATACCCTACACTCTATACCCTACACTCTACACTCTATACCCTACACTCTATACCCTACACTCTATACCCTACACTCTACACTTTATACCCTACACTCTATACCCTACACTCTATACCCTACACTCTATACCCTACACTCTATACCCTACACTCTATACCCTACACTCTACACTTTATACCCTACACTCTATACCCTACACTCTATACCCTCCACTCTATACCCTCCACTCTACACTCTACACCCTACACTCTACACTTTATACCCTACACTCTATACCCTACACTCTATACCCTTCACTCTATACCCTACACGCTATACCCTACACTCTATACCCTACACTCTATACCCTACACTCTATACCCTACACTCTACACCCTACACTCTATACCCTACACCCTATACCCTACACTCTATACCCTACACTCAACACCCTACACTCTATACCCTACACTCTATACCCTACACTCTATACCCTACACTCTACACTCTATACCCTACACTCTACACTCGATACCCTACACTCTATACCCTACAATCTATACCATACACTCTATACCATACACTCTATACCATACACTCTATCCCCTACACTCTATACCATACACTCTACACTCTATACCCTACACTCTACACCCTACACCATATACCCTACACTCTACACTCTATACCCTACATTCTCTACCCTACACTCTATACCATACACTCTATACCATACACTCTATCCCCTACACTCTATACCACACACTTTACACTCTATACCCTACTTTCTATACCCTACACTCTACACTCTCTACCCTACACTTTATACCCTACACTCTACACTCTATACCCTACACTCTACACTCTATACCCTACACTCTACACCCTACACTCTATACCATACACTCTATACCCTACACTCTACACTCTATACCCTACACTCTATACCCTACACTCTATACCCTACACCCTACGCTCTATACCCTGCACTCTATACCATACACTCTACACTCTATACCCTACACTCTACACTTTACACTCTATACCCTACACTCTATACTCTATACCCTACACTCTATACCGTACATTCTACACTCTATTCCCTACACTCTATACCCTACACTCTAATCCCTACACTCTACACTCTATACCCTACACTCTATACCCTACACTCTACACCCTACACTCTATACCCTACACTCTATACCCTACACTCTATACCCTACACTCTACAGTCTATACCCTACACTCTATACCATACACTCTACACTCTATTCCCTACACTCTATACCATACACTCTATACCCTACACTCTATACCCTACACTATACACTCTATACCCTACACTCTACACTCTATACCCTAAAATCTATACCCTACACTCTATACCCTACACTCTACACCCTACACTCTATACCCTACAATCTACACTCTATACCCTACACTCTATACCATACACTCTATACCCTACACTCTATACCATACACTCTACACCATACACTCTATACCATACACTCTATACCCCACACTCTACACTCTATACCCTACACTCTATACCCTACACTCTATACTATACACTCTATACCCTACACTCTATACCCTACACTCTACACCATACACTCTACACCATACACTCTATACCCCACACTCTACACTCTATACCCTACACTCTATACCCTACACTCTATACCATACACTCTATACCCTACACTCTATACCATACACTCTACACCATACACTCTATACCATACACTCTATACCCCACACTCTACACTCTATACCCTACACTCTATACCCTACACTCTATACTATACACTCTATACCCTACACTCTATACCCTACACTATACACTCTATACCCTACACTCTACACCATACACTCTATACCCGACACTCTATACTCTACGCTATACACTCTATACCTTACAATCTATACCTTACACTCTTTACCCTACACTCTATACCCTACACTCTATACCCTACACTCTACACTCTATAACCTACACTCTATACCATACACTCTATATCCTACACTCTATACCCTACACTCTATACCCTACACTCTACACTCTATACCCTACACTCTATACCATACACTCTATACCCTACACTCTATGCCCTACACTCTAATCTCCATACCATACACTCTATACCCTACACTCTATAACATACATTCTACACCCTACACTCTATACCATACACTCTATACCCTACACTCTACACTCTATACCATACACTCTATACCCTACACTCTACACTTTATACCCTACACTCTATACCCTACAATCTATACCCTACACTCTATACCCTACACGCTATACCCTACACTCTATACCCTACACTCTACACTCTATACCCTACACTCTATACCCTACACTCTACACTCTATACCCAACACTCTATACCATACACTCTATACCATACACTATATGCCCTACACTCTAATCTCCATACCATACACTCTATACCCTACACTCTATAACATACATTCTACACCCTACACTCTATACCATACACTCTATACCCTACACTCTACACTCTATACCATACACTCTATACCCTACACGCTACACTCTATACCCTAAACTCTACACCCTACACTCTTTACCCTACACTCTATACCCTACACTCTATACCCTACACTCTACACTCTATACCCTACACTCTATACCCTACACTCTATACCATACACTCTATACCATACACTCTATCCCCTACACTCTATACCATACACTATACACTCTATACCCTACACTCTATACCCTACACTCTGCACTCTATACCCTACACTCTATACCCTACACTCTACACTCTATACCCTACACTCTACACTCTATACTCTACACTCTATACCCTACAATCTATACCATACACTCTATATCATACCCTCTATACCCTACACTCTATACCCTACACTCTGCACTCTATACCCTACACTCTATACCCTACACTCTACACTCTATACCCTACACTCTACACTCTATACCCTACACTCTATACCCTACAATCTATACCATACACTCTATATCATACCCTCTATAACCTACACTCTATACCCTACACTCTACACTCTATACCCTACACTCTACACTCTATACCCTACACTCTATACATTACAATCTATACCATACACTCTATACCATACACTCTATACCCTACACTCTATACCTCACACTCTACACTCTATCCCCTGCACTCTATACCATACATCCTACACTCTATACCATACACTCTGTACCCTACACTCTAAACTCTATACCCTACACTCTATACCCTACACTCTATACCCTACACCCTACGCTCTATACCCTACACTCTATACCCTACACTCAACACTCTATACCCTACACTCTATTCCATACACTCTATACCCTACACTCTATACCCTACACTCTATACCCTACACTCTATACCCTACACTCTACACTCTATACCCTACACTCTATACCCTACACTCTATACCCTACACTCTACACTTTATACCCTACACTCTATACCCTACACAATATACCCTCCACTCTATACCCTACACTCTACACTCTACACCCTACACTCTACACTCTATACCCTACACTCTATACCCTACACTCTATACCCTACACTCTACACCCTACACTCTATACCCTACACCCTATACCCTACACTCTATACCCTACACTCAACACCCTACACTCTATACCCTACACTCAATACCCTACACTCTATACCCTACACTCTATACCTTACACTCTATACCCTACACACTATACCCTACACTCTACACTCTATACCCTACACTCTATACCCTACACTCTATACTCTATACCCTACACTCTACACTCTATACCCAACTCTCTAAGCCCTACACTCTATACCCTACACTCTACACTCTATACCCTACACTCTATACCCTACACTCTACACTCTATACCCTACACTCTATACCCTACACTATATACCCTACACTTTATACCCTACACTCTACACTCTATACCCTACTCTCTAAACCCTACACTCTATAGCCTACACTCTACACTCTATACCCTACACTCTATACCCTACACTCTACACTCTATACCCTACACTCTACACTCTATACCCTACTCTCTAAACCCTACACTCTATAGCCTACACTCTACACTCTATACCCTACACTCTATACCCTACACTCTACACTCTATACCCTACACTCTATACCCTATACTCTATACCCTACACTTTATACCCTACACTCTATACCCTACACTCTACACCCTACACTTTGTAGCTTACACTCTATACCCTACACTCTATACCCTAAACTCTATATCATACACTCTATACCCTACACTCTATACCCTACACTCTATACCCTACACTCTACACCATACACTTTATAGCTTACACTCTATACCCTACACTCTATACCCTAAACTCTATACCATACACTCTATACCCTACACTCTATACCCTACACTCTATACCCTACACTCTACACCATACACTCTATACCCTACCCTATATACCTTACACTCTATACCCTACACTCTACACAGTATACCCTACACTCTATACCCTACACTCTACACTCTATACCCTACACTCTATACCATACACTCTATACCCTACACTCTATACCCTACACTCTACACTCTATACCCTACACTCTATACCCTACACTCTATACCCTACACTCTACACTTTATACCCTACACTCTATACCCTACACTCTATACCCTACACTCTATACCCTACACTCTACACTCTATACCCTACACTCTATACCCTACACTCTATACCCTACACTCTACACTCTATACACTACACTCTATACCCTACACTCTATACCCTACACTCTACACTTTATACCCTACACTCTATACCCTACACAATATACCCTCCACTCTATACCCTACACTCTACACTCTACACCCTACACTCTACACTCTATACCCTACACTCTATACCCTACACTCTATACCCTACACTCTACACCCTACACTCTATACCCTACACCCTATACCCTACACTCTATACCCTACACTCAACACCCTACACTCTATACCCTACACTCTATACCCTACACTCTATACCCTACACTCTATACCTTACACTCTATACCCTACACACTATACCCTACACTCTACACTCTATACCCTACACTCTATACCCTACACTCTATACTCTATACCGTACACTCTACACTCTATACCCAACTCTCTAAACCCTACACTCTATACCCTACACTCTACACTCTATACCCTACACTCTATACCCTACACTCTACACTCTATACCCTACACTCTATACCCTACACTCTATACCCTACACTCTATACCCTACACTCTACACTCTATACCCTACTCTCTAAACCCTACACTCTATACCCTACACTCTACACTCTATACCCTACACTCTATACCCTACACTCTACACTCTATACCCTATACTCTATACCCTACACTCTATACCCTACACTCTATACCCTACACTCTACACCCTACACTTTATAGCTTACACTCTATACCCTACACTCTATACCCTAAACTCTATACCATACACTCTATACCCTACACTCTATACCCTACACTCTACACCATACACTCTATACCCTACCCTCTATACCTTACACTCTATACCCTACACTCTACACAGTATACCCTACACTCTATACCCTACACTCTACACTCTATACCCTACACTCTATACCATACACTCTATACCCTACACTCTATACCCTACACTGTACACTCTATACCCTACACTCTATACCCTACACCCTATACCCTACACTCTACACTTTATACCCTACACTCTATACCCTACACTCTATACCCTACACTCTATACCCTACACTCTATACCCTACACTCTACACTCTATACCCTACACTCTATACCCTACACTCTATACCCTACACTCAATACCCTACACTCTACACTTTATACCCTACACTCTATACCCTACACTCTATACCCTACACTCTATACCCTACACTCTATACCCTACACGCTATACCCTACACTCTATACCCTACACTCTACACTTTATACCCTACACTCTATACCCTACACTCTATACCCTACACTCTATACCCTACACGCTATACCCTACACTCTATACCCTACACTCTACACTTTATACCCTACACGCTATACCCTACACTCTATACCCTACACTCTACACTCTACACCCTACACTCTACACTTTATACCCTACACTCTATACCCTACACTCTATACCCTTCACTCTATACCCTACACGCTATACCCTACACTCTATACCCTACACTCTATACCCTACACTCTATACCCTACACTCTACACCCTACACTCTATACCCTACACCCTATACCCTACACTCTATACCCTACACTCAACACCCTACACTCTATACCCTACACTCTATACCCTACACTCTATACCCTACACTCTACACTCTATACCCTACACTCTACACTCGATACCCTACACTCTATACCCTACAATCTATACCATACACTCTATACCATACACTCTTTACCATACACTCTATCCCCTACACTCTATACCATACACTCTACACTCTATACCCAACACTCTACACCCTACACCATATACCCTACACTCTACACTCTATACCCTACATTCTCTACCCTACACTCTATACCATACACTCTATACCATACACTCTATCCCCTACACTCTATACCATACACTTTACACTCTATACCCTACTTTCTATACCCTACACTCTACACTCTCTACCCTACACTCTATACCCTACACTCTACACTCTATACCCTACACTCTACACCCTACACTATATACCATACACTCTATACCCTACACTCTACACTCTATACCCTACACTCTATACCCTACACTCTATACCCTACACCCTACGCTCTATACCCTACACTCTATACCCTACACTCTACACTCTATACCCTACACTCTACACTTTACACAATATACCCTACACTCTATACTCTATACCCTACACTCTATACCGTACATTCTACACTCTATACCCTACACTCTATACCCTACACTCTAATCCCTACACTCTACACTCTATACCCTACACTCTATACCCTACACTCTACACCCTACACTCTATACCCTACACTCTATACCCTACACTCTATACCCTACACTCTACACTCTATACCCTACACTCTGTACCATACACTCTACACTCTATTCCCTACACTCTATACCATACACTCTATACCCTACACTCTATACCCTACACTATACACTCTATACCCTACACTCTACACTCTATACCCTAAAATCTATACCCTACACTCTATACCCTACACTCTACACCCTACACTCTATACCCTACAATCTACACTCTATACCCTACACTCTATACCATACACTCTATACCCTACACTCTATACCATACACTCTACACCATACACTCTATACCATACACTCTATACCCCACACTCTACACTCTATACCCTACACTCTATACCCTACACTCTATACTATACACTCTATACCCTACACTCTATACCCTACACTATACACTCTATACCCTACACTCTACACCATACACTCTATACCCTACACTCTATACTCTACGCTATACACTCTATACCTTACAATCTATACCTTACACTCTTTACCCTACTCTCTATACCCTACACTCTATACCATACACTCTACACTCTATAACCTACACTCTATACCATACACTCTATATCCTACACTCTATACCCTACACTCTATACCCTACACTCTACACTCTATACCCTACACTCTATACCATACACTCTATACCCTACACTCTATGCCCTACACTCTAATCTCCATACCATACACTCTATACCATACACTCTATACCCTACCCTCTATACCCTACACTCTACACGCTATACCCTACACTCTATACCCTACACTCTAAACCCTACACTCTACACTCTATACCCTACACTCTGCACTCTATACCCTACACTCTATACCCTACAATCTATACCATACACTCCATACCATACACTCTATACCCTACACTCTATACTCTACACTCTATACCCTACACTCTACACACTATACCCTACACTCTATACCATACACTCTACACCCTACACTCTATACTCTACACTCTATACCCTACACTCTATACCATACACTCTATACCCTACACTCTACACTCTATACCCTAGACTCTATACCATACACTCTATACCCTAGACTCTATACCATACACTCTATACCCTACACTCTATACCCTACACTCTAATCTCTATACCATACACTCTACACTCTATATCCTACACTCTATGCCCTACAATCTATACCATACACTCTATACCATACACTCTACACCATACACTCTATACCCTACACTCTATACTCTACGCTATACACTCTATACCTTACAATCTATACCTTACACTCTTTACCCTACTCTCTATACCCTACACTCTATACCATACACTCTACACTCTATAACCTACACTCTATACCATACACTCTATATCCTACACTCTATACCCTACACTCTATACCCTACACTCTACACTCTATACCCTACACTCTATACCATACACTCTATACCCTACACTCTATGCCCTACACTCTAATCTCCATACCATACACTCTATACCATACACTCTATACCCTACCCTCTATACCCTACACTCTACACGCTATACCCTACACTCTATACCCTACACTCTAAACCCTACACTCTACACTCTATACCCTACACTCTGCACTCTATACCCTACACTCTATACCCTACAATCTATACCATACACTCCATACCATACACTCTATACCCTACACTCTATACTCTACACTCTATACCCTACACTCTACACACTATACCCTACACTCTATACCATACACTCTACACCCTACACTCTATACTCTACACTCTATACCCTACACTCTATACCATACACTCTATACCCTACACTCTACACTCTATACCCTAGACTCTATACCATACACTCTATACCCTAGACTCTATACCATACACTCTATACCCTACACTCTATACCCTACACTCTAATCTCTATACCATACACTCTACACTCTATATCCTACACTCTATGCCCTACAATCTATACCATACACTCTATACCATACACTCTATGCCCTACACTCTAATCTCCATACCATACACTCTATACCATACACTCTATACCCTACCCTCTATACCCTACACTCTACACGCTATACCCTACACTCTATACCCTACACTCTAAACCCTACACTCTACACTCTATACCCTACACTCTGCACTCTATACCCTACACTCTATACCCTACAATCTATACCATACACTCCATACCATACACTCTATACCCTACACTCTATACCTCACACTCTACACTCTATCCCCTGCACTCTATACCCTACACTCTACACTCTATACCCTAGACTCTATACCATACACTCTATACCCTAGACTCTATACCATACACTCTATACCCTACACTCTATACCCTACACTCTAATCTCTATACCATACACTCTACACTCTATATCCTACACTCTATGCCCTACAATCTATACCATACACTCTATACCATACACTCTATGCCCTACACTCTAATCTTCATACCATACACTCTATACCATACACTCTATACCCTACCCTCTATACCCTACACTCTACACGCTATACCCTACACTCTGTACCCTACACTCTAAACCCTACACTCTACACTCTATACCCTACACTCTGCACTCTATACCCTACACTCTATACCCTACAATCTATACCATACACTCCATACCATACACTCTATACCCTACACTCTATACTCTACACTCTATACCCTACACTCTACACACTATACCCTACACTCTATACCATACACTCTACACCCTACACTCTATACTCTACACTCTATACCCTACACTCTATACCCTACAATCTATACCATACACTCTATACCATACACTCTATACCCTACACTCTATACCTCACACTCTACACTCTATCCCCTGCACTCTATACCACACACTCTACACTCTATACCCTACACTCTATATCCTACACTCTACACTCTATACCCTACACTCTATACCCTACACTCTACACTCTATACCCTACACTCTATACCATACACTCTACACCCTACACTCTATACCCTACACTCTGCACTCTATACCCTACACTCTATACCCTACAATCTATACCATACACTCTATACCATACACTCTACACCCTACACTCTATACTCTACACTCTATACCCTACACTCTATACCATACACTCTATACCCTACACTCTACACTCTATACCCTAGACTCTATACCATACACTCTATACCCTAGACTCTATACCATACACTCTATACCCTACACTCTATACCCTACACTCTAATCTCTATACCATACACTCTACACTCTATATAACATACATAGTAACATAGTTAGTAAGGCCGAAAAAAGACATTTGTCCATCCAGTTCAGCCTATATTCCATCATAATAAATACCCAGATCTACGTCCTTCTACAGAACCTAATAATTGTATGATACAATATTGTTCTGCTCCAGGAAGACATCCAGGCCTCTCTTGAACCCCTCGACTGAGTTCGCCATCACCACCTCCTCAGGCAAGCAATTGCAATCCTACACTCTATGCCCTACAATCTATACCATACACTCTATACCATACACTCTATGCCCTACACTCTAATCTCCATACCATACACTCTATACCATACACTCTATACCCTACCCTCTATACCCTACACTCTACACGCTACACCCTACACTCTATACCCTACACTCTAAACCCTACACTCTACACTCTATACCCTACACTCTGCACTCTATACCCTACACTCTATACCCTACAATCTATACCATACACTCCATACCATACACTCTATACCCTACACTCTATGCTCTACACTCTATACCCTACACTCTACACACTATACCCTACACTCTATACCATACACTCTACACCCTACACTCTATACTCTACACTCTATACCCTACACTCTATACCATACACTCTATACCCTACACTCTACACTCTATACCCTAGACTCTATACCATACACTCTATACCCTAGACTCTATACCATACACTCTATACCCTACACTCTATACCCTACACTCTAATCTCTATACCATACACTCTACACTCTATATCCTACACTCTATGCCCTACAATCTATACCATACACTCTATACCATACACTCTATACCCTACACTCTATACCTCACACTCTACACTCTATAACATACATTCTACACCCTACAATCTATACCATACACTCTATACCCTACACTCTACACTCTATACCATACACTCTATACCCTACACTCTACACTTTATACCCTACACTCTATACCCTACACTCTATAACCTACACTCTATACCCTACACGCTATACCCTACACTCTATACCCTACACTCTATACCCTACACTATATACCCTACATTCTACACCCTAAACTCTATACCCTACACCCTATACCCTACACTCTATACCCTAATCTCTACACCCTACACTCTATACCCTACACTCTATACCCTACACTCTATGCCCTACACTCTACACTCTATACCCTACACTCTATACCCTACACTCTATACCATACACTCTATACCATACACTTTATCCCCTACACTCTATACCATACACTCTACACTCTATACCCTACACTCTATACCCTTCACTCTGCACTCTATACCCTACACTCTATAACCTACACTCTACACTCTATACCCTACACTCTACACTCTATACCCTACACTCTATACCCTACAATCTATACCATACACTCTATACCATACACTCTACACCCTACACTCTATACCCTACACTCTACACTCTATACCCTACACTCTACACTCTATACCCTACACTCTATGCCCTACAATCTATACCATACACTCTATACCATACACTCTATACCCTACACTCTATACCTCACACTCTACACTCTATCCCCTGCACTCTATACCATACACTCTACACTCTATACCCTACACTCTACACCCTACACTCTACACTCTATACCCTACACTCAATACCATACACTCTACATTCTATACCCTACACTCTACACTCTATACCCTACACTCTATACCCTACAATCTATACCATACACTCTATGCCATACACTCTACACCCTACACTCTACAATCTATACCATACACTCTATACCATACACTCTACACCCTACACTCTATACCCTACACTCTATACCCTACACTCTATACCCTACACTCTATACCCTACACTCTATACCATACACTCTATACCCTACACTCTATACCTCACACTCTACACTCTATCCCCTGCACTCTATACCATACACTCTACACTCTATCCCCTACACTCTACACTCTATACCCTACACTCTATACCCTACAATCTATACCATACACTCTATACCATACACTCTATACCCTACCCTCTATACCCTACACTCTACACTCTATACCCTACACTCTATACCCTACACTCTATACCCTACACTCTATACCATACACTCTATACCCTACACTCTACACTCTATACCCTAGACTCTATACCATACACTCTATACCCTAGACTCTATACCATACACTCTATACCCTACACTCTATACCCTACACTCTAATCTCTATACCATACACTCTACACTCTATATCCTACACTCTATGCCCTACAATCTATACCATACACTCTATACCATACACTCTATGCCCTACACTCTAATCTCCATACCATACACTCTATACCATACACTCTATACCCTACCCTCTATACCCTACACTCTACACGCTATACCCTACACTCTATACCCTACACTCTAAACCCTACACTCTACACTCTATACCCTACACTCTGCACTCTATACCCTACACTCTATACCCTACAATCTATACCATACACTCCATACCATACACTCTATACCCTACACTCTATACTCTACACTCTATACCCTACACTCTACACACTATACCCTACACTCTATACCATACACTCTACACCCTACACTCTATACTCTACACTCTATACCCTACACTCTATACCATACACTCTATACCCTACACTCTACACTCTATACCCTAGACTCTATACCATACACTCTATACCCTAGACTCTATACCATACACTCTATACCCTACACTCTATACCCTACACTCTAATCTCTATACCATACACTCTACACTCTATATCCTACACTCTATGCCCTACAATCTATACCATACACTCTATACCATACACTCTATACCCTACACTCTATACCTCACACTCTACACTCTATAACATACATTCTACACCCTACAATCTATACCATACACTCTATACCCTACACTCTATACTCTATACCATACACTCTATACCCTACACTCTACACTTTATACCCTACAATCTATACCCTACACTCTATAACCTACACTCTATACCCTACACGCTATACCCTACACTCTATACCCTACACTCTATACCCTACACTATATACCCTACACTCTACACCCTAAACTCTATACCCTACACCCTATACCCTACACTCTATACCCTAATCTCTACACCCTACACTCTATACCCTACACTCTATACCCTACACTCTATACCCTACACTCTACACTCTATACCCTACACTCTATACCCTACACTCTATACCATACACTCTATACCATACACTTTATCCCCTACACTCTATACCATACACTCTACACTCTATACCCTACACTCTATACCCTTCACTCTGCACTCTATACCCTACACTCTATAACCTACACTCTACACTCTACACCCTACACTCTACACTCTATACCCTACACTCTATACCCTACAATCTATACCATACACTCTATACCATACACTCTATACCCTACACTCTATACCCTACACTCTACACTCTATACCCTACACTCTACACTCTATACCCTACACTCTATGCCCTACAATCTATACCATACACTCTATACCATACACTCTATACCCTACACTCTATACCTCACACTCTACACTCTATCCCCTGCACTCTATACCATACACTCTACACTCTATACCCTACACTCTACACCCTACACTCTACACTCTATACCCTACACTCAATACCATACACTCTACATTCTATACCCTACACTCTACACTCTATACCCTACACTCTATACCCTACAATCTATACCATACACTCTATACCATACACTCTACACCCTACACTCTATACCCTACACTCTATACCCTACACTCTATACCCTACACTCTATACCCTACACTCTATACCATACACTCTATACCCTACACTCTATACCTCACACTCTACACTCTATCCCCTGCACTCTATACCATACACTCTACACTCTATCCCCTACACTCTACACTCTATACCCTACACTCTATACCCTACAATCTATACCATACACTCTATACCATACACTCTATACCCTACCCTCTATACCCTACACTCTACACTCTATACCCTACACTCTATACCCTACACTCTATACCGTACACTCTACACTCTATACCCTACAATCTACACTCTATACCCTACACTCCATACCCTACAATCTATACCCTACACTCTATACCATACACTCTATACCCTACACTCTATACCTCACACTCTACACTCTATCCCCTGCACTCTATACCATACACTCTACACTCTATCCCCTACACTCTACACTCTATACCCTACACTCTATACCCTACAATCTATACCATACACTCTATACCATACACTCTATACCCTACCCTCTATACCCTACACTCTACACTCTATACCCTACACTCTATACCCTACACTCTATACCGTACACTCTACACTCTATACCCTACAATCTACACTCTATACCCTACACTCCATACCCTACAATCTATACCATACACTCCTTACCATACACTCTATACCCTACACTCTATACCTCACACTCTACACTCTATCCCCTACACTCTACACTCTATACCCTACACTCTATACCCTACAATCTATACCATACACTCTATACCATACACTCTATACCCTACCCTCTATACCCTACACTCTACACGCTATACCCTACACTCTATACCCTACACTCTAAACCCTACACTCTACACTCTATACCCTACACTCTACAGTCTATACCCTACACTCTATACCCTACAATCTATACCATACACTCTATACCGTACACTCTATACCCTACACTCTATACCTCACACTCTACACTCTATCCCCTGCACTCTATACCATACACTCTACACTCTATACCCTACACTCTATACCCTACACTCTACACTCTATACCCTACACTCTACACTCTATACCCTACACTCTATACCCTACAATCTATACCATACGCTCTATACCATACACTCTATACCCTACACTCTGCACTCTATACCCTACACTCTATACCCTACAATCTATACCATACACTCCATACCATACACTCTATACCCTACACTCTATACCTCACACTCTACACTCTATCCCCTGCACTCTATACCACACACTCTACACTCTATACCCTACACTCTATACCCTACACTCTACACTCTATACCCTACACTCTATACCCTACACTCTACACTCTATACCCTACACTCTACACTCTATACCCTACACTCTATACCCTACAATCTATACCATACACTCTATACCATACACTCTACACCCTACACTCTATACCCTACACTCTATACCCTACACTCTACACTCTATACCCTACACTCTATACCCTACACTCTACACCCTACTGTCTATACCCTACACTCTATACCTCACACTCTACACTATATCCCCTGCATTCTATACCATACACTCTACACTCTATTCCCTACACTCTATACCCTACACTCTACACTCTATACCCTACACTCTATACCCTACACTCTACACTCTACACTCTATACCCTACACTATATACCCTACAATCGATACCATACACTCTATACCATACACTCTATACCCTACACTCTATACCCTACACTCTACACTCTATACCCTACACTCCATACCCTACACTCTATACCCTACACTCTACACTCTATACCCTACACTCTATACCCTACACTCTATACCCTACACTCTACACTCTATACCCTACACTCTACACTCTATACCCTACACTCTATACCCTACAATCTATACCATACACTCTATACCAAACACTCTATACCCTACACTCTATACCTCACACTCTACACTCTATCCCTGCACTTTATACCATACACTCTACACTCTATACCCTACACTCTATACCCTACATTCTACACTCTATACCCTACACTCTATACCCTACACTCTACACTCAATACCCTACACTCTATACCCTACAATCTATACCATACACTCTATACCATACACTCTATACCCTACACTCTATACCCTACACTCTATACCATACACTCTATACCCTACACTCTAAATCATACACTCTATAGCCTACACTCTATTCCCTACACTCTATACCATACACTCTATACCCTACACTCTATACCCTACACTATACACTCTATACCCTACACTCTACACTCTATACCATACACTCTTTACCCTACACTCTATACCGTACACTCTATACCCTACACTCTACACCCTACAATCTACAATCTATACCCTACATTCTATAACCTACACTCTATACCCTACACTCTACACCCTACTCTCTACACTTTATACCCTACACTCTACACTCTATACCCTACAGTCTATACCCTACACTCTATACTCTATACCCTACACTCTACACTCTATACCCAACTCTCTAAACACTACACTCTATACCCTACACTCTACACTCTATACCCTACACTCTATACCCTACACTCTACACTCTATACCCTACACTCTACACTCTATACCCTACTCTCTAAACCCTACACTCTATACCCTACACTCTACACTCTATACCCTACACTCTATACCCTACACTCTACACTCTATCCCCTGCACTCTATACCATACACTCTACACTCTATACCCTACACTCTACACTCTGTACCCTACACTCTATACCCTACAATCTATACCATACACTCTATACCATACACTCTATACCCTACACTCTACACTCTATACCCTACACTCTACACTCTATACCCTACACTCTATACCCTACAATCTATACCATACACTCTATACCATACACTCTATACCCTACACTCTATACCTCACACTCTACACTCTATCCCCTGCACTCTATACCACACACTCTACACTCTATACCCTACACTCTATATCCTACACTCTACACTCTATACCCTACACTCTATACCCTACACTCTGCACTCTATACCCTACACTCTACACTCTATACCCTACACTCTATACCATACACTCTACACCCTACACTCTATACCCTACACTCTACACTCTATACACTACACTCTGTACCCTACACTCTATACCCTACACTCTATACCATACACTCTGTACCCTACACTCTTTACCTCACACTCTACACTATATCCCCTGCACTCTATACCATACACTCTACACTCTATACCCTACACTCTATACCCTACACTCTACACTCTATACCCTACACTCTATACCCTACAATCTATACCATACACTCTATACCATACACTCTATACCCTACACTCTATACCCTACACTCTACACTCTATACCCTACACTCTTTACCCTACACTCTATACCCTACACTCTACACTCTATACCCTACACTCTACACTCTATACCCTACAATCTATACCATACACTCTATACCATACACTCTATACCCTACACTCTATACTTCAGACTCTACACTCTATCCCCTGCACTCTATACCATATACTCTACACTCTATACCCTACACTCTATACCCTACACTCTACACTCTATACTCTACACTCTATACCCTACACTCTACACTCTATACCCTACACTCTACACTCTATACCCTACAATCTATACCATACACTCTATACCATACACTCTATACCCTACACTCTATACCCTACACTCTATACCCTACACTCTATACCATACACTCTATACCCTACACTCTATATCATACACTCTATAGCCTACACTCTATTCCCTACACTCTATACCATACACTCTATACCCTACACTCTATACCCTACACTATACACTCTATACCCTACTCTCTACACTCTATACCATACACTCTATACCCTACACTCTATACCCTACAATCTACACTCTATACCCTACAATCTATACACTACACTCTATACCCTACACTCTACACTCTATACCCTACACTCTATACCCTACACTCTACACTCTATACCCTACACTCTATACCCTACACTCTATACTCTATACCCTACACTCTACACTCTATACCCAACTTTCTAAACCCTACACTCTATACCCTACACTCTACATTCTATACCCTACACTCTATACCCTACACTCTACACTCTATACCCTACACTCTACACTCTATACCCTACTCTCTAAACCCTACACTCTATACCCTACACTCTATACCCTACACTTTATACCCTACACTCTACACTCTATACCCTACACTCTATACCCTACACTCTATACCCTACACTCTATACCCTACACTCTACACCCTACACTTTATAGCTTACATTCTATGCCCTACACTCTATACCCTAAACTCTATACCATACACTCTATACCATACACTCTATACCCTACACTCTATACCCTACACTCTACACCATACACTCTATACCCTTCCCTCTATACCTTACACTCTATACCCTACACTCTACACAGTATACCCTACACTCTATACCCTACACTCTACACTCTATACCCTACACTCTATACCATACACTCTATACCCTACACTCTATACCCTACACTCTACACTCTATACCCTACACTCTATACCCTACACTCTATACCCTACACTCTACACTTTATACCCGACACTCTATACCCTACACTCTATACCCTACACTCTATACCCTACACTCTACACTCTATACCCTACACTCTATACCCTACACTCTATACCCTACACTCTACACTTTATACCCTACACTCTATACCCTACACTCTACACAGTATACCCTACACTCTATACCCTACACTCTACACTCTATACCCTACACTCTATACCATACACTCTATACCCTACACTCTATACCCTACACTCTACACTCTATACCCTACACTCTATACCCTACACTCTATACCCTACACTCTACACTTTATACCCGACACTCTATACCCTACACTCTATACCCTACACTCTATACCCTACACTCTACACTCTATACCCTACACTCTATACCCTACACTCTATACCCTACACTCTACACTTTATACCCTACACTCTATACCCTACACTCTATACCCTACACTCTATATCCTACACTCTATACCCTACACTCTATACCCTACACTCTACACTCTATACCCTACACTCTATACCCTACACTCTATACCCTACACTCTACACTTTATACCCTAGACTCTATACCCTACACAATATACCCTCCACTCTATACCCTACACTCTACACTCTACACTCTACACTCTATACCCTACACTCTATACCCTACACTCTATACCCTACACTCTACACCCTACACTCTATACCCTACACCCTATACCCTACACTCTATACCCTACACTCAACACCCTACACTCTATACCCTACACTCTATACCCTACACTCTATACCCTACACTCTATACCTTACACTCTATACCCTACACACTAAACCCTACACTCTACACTCTATACCCTACACTCTATACCCTACACTCTATACTCTATACCCTACACTCTACACTCTATACCCAACTCTCTAAGCCCTACACTCTATACCCTACACTCTACACTCTATACCACACACTCTATACACTACACTCTACACTCTATACCCTACAATCTATACCCTACACTCTATACCCTACACTTTATACCCTACACTCTACACTCTATACCCTACTCTCTAAACCCTACACTCTATACCCTACACTCTACACTCTATACCCTACACTCTATACCCTACACTCTACACTCTATACCCTACACTCTATACCCTATACTCTATACCCTACACTCTATACCCTACACTCTATACCCTACACTCTACACCCTACACTTTATAGCTTACACTCTATACCCTACACTCTATACCCTAAACTCTATATCATACACTCTATACCCTACACTCTATACCCTACACTCTATACCCTACACTCTACACCATACACTTTATAACTTACACTCTATACCCTACACTCTATACCCTAAACTCTATACCATACACTCTATACCCTACACTCTATACCCTACACTCTATACCCTACACTCTACACCATACACTCTATACCCTACCCTCTATACCTTACACTCTATACCCTACACTCTACACAGTATACCCTACACTATACCCTACACTCTACACTCTATACCCTACACTCTATACCATACACTCTATACCCTACACTCTATACCCTACACTCTACACTCTATACCCTACACTCTATACCCTACACTCTATACCCTACACTCTACACTTTATACCCTACACTCTATACCCTACACTCTATACCCTACACTCTATACCCTACACTCTACACTCTACACCCTACACTCTATACCCTACACTCTATACCCTACACTCTATACCCTACACTCTACACTTTATACCCTACACTTTATACCCTACACTCTATACCCTACACTCTATACCCTACACTCTATACCCTACACTCTATACCCTACACTCTATACCCTACACTCTACACTCTATACCCTACACTCTATACCCTACACTCTATAACCTACACTCTACACTTTATACCCTACACTCTATACCCTACACAATATACCCTCCACTCTATACCCTACACTACACTCTACACCCTACACTCTACACTCTATACCCTACACTCTATACCCTACACTCTATACCCTACACTCTACACCCTACACTCTATACCCTACACCCTATACCCTACACTCTATACCCTACACTCAACACCCTACACTCTATACCCTACACTCTATACCCTACACTCTATACCCTACACTCTATACCTTACACTCTATACCCTACACACTATACCCTACACTCTACACTCTATACCCTACACTCTATACCCTACACTCTACACTCTATACCCTACACTCTATACCCCACACTCTACACTCTATACCCTACACTCTATACCCTACACTCTACACTCTATACCCTACTCTCTAAACCCTACACTCTATACCCTACACTCTACACTCTATACCCTACTCTCTAAACCCTACACTCTATACCCTACACTCTACACTCTATACCCTACACTCTATAACCTACACCCTACACTCTATACCCTATACTCTATACCCTACACTCTATACCCTACACTCTACACCCTACACTTTATAGCTTACACTCTATACCCTACACTCTATACCCTAAACTCTATACCATACACTCTATACCCTACACTCTATACCCTACACTCTACACCATACACTCTATACCCTACCCTCTATACCTTACACTCTATACCCTACACTCTACACAGTATACCCTACACTCTATACCCTACACTCTACACTCTATACCCTACACTCTATACCATACACTCTATACCCTACACTCTATACCCTACACTGTACACTCTATACCCTACACTCTATACCCTACACTCTATACCCTACACTCTACACTTTATACCCTACACTCTATACCCTACACTCTATACCCTACACTCTATACCCTACACTCTACACTCTATACCCTACACTCTATACCCTACACTCTATACCCTACACTCTATACCCTACACTCTATACCCTACACTCTACACTTTATACCCTACACTCTATACCCTACACTCTATACCCTACACTCTATACCCTACACTCTATACCCTACACTCTATACCCTACACTCTACACTTTATACCCTACACTCTATACCCTACACTCTATACCCTCCACTCTATACCCTACACTCTACACTCTACACCCTACACTCTACACTTTATACCCTACACTCTATACCCTACACTCTATACCCTTCACTCTATACCCTACACGCTATACCCTACACTCTATACCCTACACTCTATACCCTACACTCTATACCCTACACTCTACACCCTACACTCTATACCCTACACCCTATACCCTACACTCTATACCCTACACTCAACACCCTACACTCTATACCCTACACTCTATACCCTACACTCTATACCCTACACTCTACACTCTATACCCTACACTCTACACTCGATACCCTACACTCTATACCCTACAATCTATACCATACACTCTATACCATACACTCTATACCATACACTCTATCCCCTACACTCTATACCATACACTCTACACTCTATACCCTACACTCTACACCCTACACCATATACCCTACACTCTACACTCTATACCCTACATTCTCTACCCTACACTCTATACCATACACTCTATACCATACACTCTATCCCCTACACTCTATACCATACACTTTACACTCTATACCATACACTTTACACTCTATACCCTACTTTCTATACCCTACACTCTACACTCTCTACCCTACACTCTATACCCTACACTCTACACTCTATACCCTACACTCTACACTCTATACCCTACACTCTACACCCTACACTCTATACCATACACTCTATACCCTACACTCTACACTCTATACCCTACACTCTATACCCTACACTCTATACCCTACACCCTACGCTCTATACCCTACACTCTATACCCTACACTCTACACTCTATACCCTACACTCTACACTTTACACTCTATACCCTACACTCTATACTCTATACCCTACACTCTATACCGTACATTCTACACTCTATACCCTACACTCTATACCCTACATTCTAATCCCTACACTCTACACTCTATACCCTACAATCTATAACCTACACTCTACACCCTACACTCTATACCCTACACTCTATACCCTACACTCTATACCCTACACTCTACACTCTATACCATACACTCTACACTCTATTCCCTACACTCTATACCATACACTCTATACCCTACACTCTATACCCTACACGCTATACCCTACACTCTATACCCTACACGCTATACCCTACACTCTATACCCTTCACTCTATACCCTACACGCTATACCCTACACTCTATACCCTACACTCTATACCCTACACTCTATACCCTACACTCTACACCCTACACTCTATACCCTACACCCTATACCCTACACTCTATACCCTACACTCAACACCCTACACTCTATACCCTACACTCTATACCCTACACTCTATACCCTACACTCTACACTCTATACCCTACACTCTACACTCGATACCCTACACTCTATACCCTACAATCTATACCATACACTCTATACCATACACTCTATACCATACACTCTATCCCCTACACTCTATACCATACACTCTACACTCTATACCCTACACTCTACACCCTACACCATATACCCTACACTCTACACTCTATACCCTACATTCTCTACCCTACACTCTATACCATACACTCTATACCATACACTCTATCCCCTACACTCTATACCATACACTTTACACTCTATACCCTACTTTCTATACCCTACACTCTACACTCTCTACCCTACACTCTATACCCTACACTCTACACTCTATACCCTACACTCTACACTCTATACCCTACACTCTACACCCTACACTCTATACCATACACTCTATACCCTACACTCTACACTCTATACCCTACACTCTATACCCTACACTCTATACCCTACACCCTACGCTCTATACCCTACACTCTATACCCTACACTCTACACTCTATACCCTACACTCTACACTTTACACTCTATACCCTACACTCTATACTCTATACCCTACACTCTATACCGTACATTCTACACTCTATACCCTACACTCTATACCCTACATTCTAATCCCTACACTCTACACTCTATACCCTACAATCTATAACCTACACTCTACACCCTACACTCTATACCCTACACTCTATACCCTACACTCTATACCCTACACTCTACACTCTATACCCTACACTCTATACCATACACTCTACACTCTATTCCCTACACTCTATACCATACACTCTATACCCTACACTCTATACCCTACACTATACACTCTATACCCTACACTCTACACTCTATACCCTAAAATCTATACCCTACACTCTATACCCTACACTCTACACCCTACACTCTATACCCTACAATCTATACCATACACTCTATATCATACCCTCTATACCCTACACTCTATACCCTACACTCTGCACTGTATACCCTACACTCTATACCCTACACTCTACACTCTATACCCTACACTCTACACTCTATACCCTACACTCTATACCCTACAATCTATACCATACACTCTATATCATACCCTCTATAACCTACACTCTATACCCTACACTCTACACTCTATGCCCTACACTCTACACTCTATACCCTACACTCTATACATTACAATCTATACCATACACTCTATACCATACACTCTATACCCTACACTCTATACCTCACACTCTACACTCTATCCCCTGCACTCTATACCATACACCCTACACTCTATACCATACACTCTGTACCCTACACTCTAAACTCTATACCCTACACTCTATACCATACACTCTATACCCTACACCCTACGCTCTATACCCTACACTCTATACCCTACACTCAACACTCTATACCCTACACTTTATTCCATACACTCTATACCCTACACTCTATACCCTACACTCTACACTCTATACCATACACTCTACACTTTACACTCTATACCCTACACTCTATACCCTACACTCTATACTCTATACCCTACACTCTATACCCTACACTCAACACCCTACACTCTATACCCTACACTCTATACCCTACACTCTATACCCTACACTCTATACCCTACACTCTACACTCTATACCCTACACTCGATACCCTACACTCTATACCCTACAATCTATACCATACACTCTATACCATACACTCTATACAATACACTCTATCCCCCACACTCTATACCATACACTCTACACTCTATACCCTACACTCTACACCCTACACTATATACCCTACACTCTACACTCTATACCCTACATTCTCTACCCTACACTCTATACCATACACTCTATACCATACACTCTATCCCCTACACTCTATACCATACACTTTACACTCTATACCCTACTTTCTATACCCTAAACTCTACACTCTCTACCCTACACTCTATACCCTACACTCTACACTCTATACCCTACACTCTACACTCTATACCCTACACTCTACACCCTACACTCTATACCATACACTCTATACCCTACACTCTACACTCTATACCCTACACTCTATACCCTACACTCTATACCCTACACCCTACGCTCTATACCCTGCACTCTATACCCTACACTCTACACTCTATACCCTACACTCTACACTTTACACTCTATACCCTACACTCTATACTCTATACCCTACACTCTATACCGTACATTCTACACTCTATTCCCTACACTCTATACCCTACACTCTAATCCCTACACTCTACACTCTATACCCTACACTCTATACCCTACACTCTACACCCTACACTCTATACCCTACACTCTATACCCTACACTCTATACCCTACACTCTACAGTCTATACCCTACACTCTATACCATACACGCTACACTCTATTCCCTACACTCTATACCATACACTCTATACCCTACACTCTATACCCTACACTATACACTCTATACCCTACACTCTACACTCTATACCCTAAAATCTATACCCTACACTCTATACCCTACACTCTACACCCTACACTCTATACCCTACAATCTACACTCTATACCCTACACTCTATACCATACACTCTATAACCTACACTCTATACCATACACTCTACACCATACACTCTATACCATACACTCTATACCCCACACTCTACACTCTATACCCTACACTCTATACCCTACACTCTATACTATACACTCTATACCCTACACTCTATACCCTACACTATACACTCTATACCCTACACTCTACACCATACACTCTATACCCTACACTCTATACTCTATGCTATACACTCTATACCTTACAATCTATACCTTACACTCTTTACCCTACACTCTATACCCTACACTCTATACCCTACACTCTACACTCTATAACCTACACTCTATACCATACACTCTATATCCTACACTCTATACCCTACACTCTATACCCTACACTCTACACTCTATACCCTACACTCTATACCATACACTCTATACCCTACACTCTATGCCCTACACTCTAATCTCCATACCATACACTCTATACCCTACACTCTATAACATACATTCTACACCCTACACTCTATACCATACACTCTATACCATACACTCTACACTCTATACCATACACTCTATACCCTACACTCTACACTTTATACCCTACACTCTATACCCTACAATCTATACCCTACACTCTATACCCTACACGCTATACCCTACACTCTATACCCTACACTCTACACTCTATACCCTACACTCTATACCCTACACTCTACACTCTATACCCAACACTCTATACCATACACTCTATACCATACACTATATGCCCTACACTCTAATCTCCATACCATACACTCTATACCCTACACTCTATAACATACATTCTACACCCTACACTCTATACCATACACTCTATACCCTACACTCTACACTCTATACCATACACTCTATACCCTACACGCTACACTCTATACCCTAAACTCTACACCCTACACTCTTTACCCTACACTCTATACCCTACACTCTATACCCTACACTCTATACCCTACACTCTACACTCTATACCCTACACTCTATACCCTACACTCTATACCATACACTCTATACCATACACTCTATCCCCTACACTCTATACCATACACTATACACTCTATACCCTACACTCTATACCCTACACTCTGCACTCTATACCCTACACTCTATACCCTACACTCTACACTCTATACCCTACACTCTACACTCTATACTCTACACTCTATACCCTACAATCTATACCATACACTCTATATCATACCCTCTATACCCTACACTCTATACCCTACACTCTGCACTCTATACCCTACACTCTATACCCTACACTCTACACTCTATACCCTACACTCTACACTCTATACCCTACACTCTATACCCTACAATCTATACCATACACTCTATATCATACCCTCTATAACCTACACTCTATACCCTACACTCTACACTCTATACCCTACACTCTACACTCTATACCCTACACTCTATACATTACAATCTATACCATACACTCTATACCATACACTCTATACCCTACACTCTATACCTCACACTCTACACTCTATCCCCTGCACTCTATACCACACATCCTACAATCTATACCATACACTCTGTACCCTACACTCTAAACTCTATACCCTACACTCTATACCCTACACTCTATACCCTACACCCTACGCTCTATACCCTACACTCTATACCCTACACTCAACACTCTATACCCTACACTCTATTCCATACACTCTATACCCTACAATCTATACCCTACACTCTACACTCTATACCATACACTCTACACTTTACACTCTATACCCTACACTCTATACTCTATACCCTACACTCTATACTCTATACCCTACACTCTATACTCTATACCCTACACTCTATACTCTATACCATACACTCTATACCGTACATTCTACACTCTATACCCTACACTCTATACCCTACACTCTAATCCCTACACTCTACACTCTATACCCTACACTCTATACCCTACACTCTATACCCTACACTCTACACTCTATACCCCACACTCTATACCATACACTCTATACCCTACACTCTACACTCTATTCCCTACACTCTATACCATACACTCTATACCCTACACTCTTTACCCTACACTATACACTCTATACCCTACACTCTACACTCTATACCATAGACTCTATACCCCACAATCTACACTCTATACCCTACAATCTATACCCTACACTCTATACCCTACACTTTATACCCTACACTCTATACCCTTCGCTCTACACTCTATAACCTACACTCTATAACATACACTTTATACCCTACACTCTATACCTTACACTCTATACCCTACACTCTACACCCTACACTCTACACTCTATACCCTACACTCTATAACCAACACTCTATACCCTACACTCTTTACCCTACTCTTTACACTTTATACCCTACACTCTACACTCTATACCCTACACTCTATACCCTACACTCTACACTCTATACCCTACACTCTACACTCTATTCCCTACACTCTATACCATACTCTCTATACCCTACACTCTTTACCCTACAATATACACTCTATACCCTACACTCTACACTCTATACCATACACTCTATACCCTACACTCTATACCCTACACTCTACACTCTATACCCTACAATCTATACCCTACACTCTATACCCTACACTCTAAACCCTACACTCTATACCCTACACTCTACACCCTACACTCTATACCATACACTCTATACCCTACACTCTATACCCTACACTCTATACCCTACACTCTACACTCTATACCCTACACTCTATAACATACACTTTATACCCTACAGTCTATACCTTACACTCTATACCCTATACTCTACACCCTACACTCTACACTCTATACCCTACACTCTATAACCTACACTCTATACCCTACACTCTATACCCTACTCTCTACACTTTATACCCTACACTCTACACTCTATACCCTACACTCTACACTCTATACCCTACTCTTTAAACCCTACACTCTATACCCTACACTCTACACTCTATACCCTACACTCTACACTCTATACCCTACACTCTACACCCTACACTCTATACCATACACTCTATACCCTACACTCTACACTCTATACCCTACACTCTATACCCTACACTCTATACCCTACACCCTACGCTCTATACCCTACACTCTATACCCTACACTCTACACTCTATACCCTACACTCTACACTTTACACTCTATACCCTACACTCTATACTCTATACCCTACACCCTATACCGTACATTCTACACTCTATACCCTACACTCTATACCCTACACTCTAATCCCTACACTCTACACTCTATACCATACACTCTATACCCTACACTCTACACCCTACACTCTATACCCTACACTCTATACCCTACACTCTATACCCTACACTCTACACTCTATACCCTACACTCTATACCATACACTCTACACTCTATTCCCTACACTCTATACCATACACTCTATACCCTACACTCTATACCCTACACTATACACTCTATACCCTACACTCTATACCCTAAAATCTATACCCTACACTCTATACCCTACACTCTACACCCTACACTCTATACCCTACAATCTACACTCTATACCCTACACTCTATACCATACACTCTATACCCTACACTCTATACCATACACTCTACACCATACACTCTATACCATACACTCTATACCCCACACTCTACACTCTATACCCTACACTCTATACCCTACACTCTATACTATACACTCTATACCCTACACTCTATACCCTACACTATACACTCTATACCCTACACTCTACACCATACACTCTATACTCTACACTCTATACTCTACGCTATACACTCTATACCTTACAATCTATACCTTACACTCTTTACCCTACACTCTATACCCTACACTCTATACCCTACACTCTACACTCTATAACCTACACTCTATACCATACACTCTATATCCTACACTCTATACCCTACACTCTATACCCTACACTCTACACTCTATACCCTACACTCTATACCATACACTCTATACCCTACACTCTATGCCCTACACTCTAATCTCCATACCATACACTCTATACCATTCACTCTATACCATACACTCTACACTCTATACCATACACTCTATACCCTACACTCTACACTTTATACCCTACACTCTATACCCTACAATCTATACCCTACACTCTATACCCTACACGCTATACCCTACACACTATACCCTACACTCTATACCCTACACTCTACACTCTATACCCTACACTCTATACCCTACACTCTACACTCTATACCCTACACTCTATACCATACACTCTATACCATACACTATATGCCCTACACTCTAATCTCCATACCATACACTCTATACCCTACACTCTATAACATACATTCTACACCCTACACTCTATACCATACACTCTATACCCTACACTCTACACTCTATACCATACACTCTATACCCTACACGCTACACTCTATACCCTAAACTCTACACCCTACACTCTATACCCTACACTCTATACCCTACACTCTATACCCTACACTCTACACTCTATACCCTACACTCTACACTCTATACCCTACACTCTATACCCTACACTCTATACCATACACTATATACCATACACTCTATCCCCTACACTCTATACCATACACTATACACTCTATACCCTACACTCTATACCCTACACTCTGCACTCTATACCCTACACTCTATACCCTACACTCTACACTCTATACCCTACACTCTACACTCTATACCCTACACTCTATACCCTACAATCTATACCATACACTCTATATCATACCCTCTATACACTACACTCTATACCCTACACTCTGCACTCTATACCCTACACTCTATACCCTACACTCTACACTCTATACCCTACACTCTACACTCTATGCCCTACACTCTATACCCTACAATCTATACCATACACTCTATATCATACCCTCTATACCCTACACTCTATACCCTACACTCTACACTCTATACCCTACACTCTACACTCTATACCCTACACTCTACACATTACAATCTATACCATACACTCTATACCATACACACTATACCCTACACTCTATACCTCACACTCTACACTCTATCCCCTGCACTCTATACCATACACCCTACACTCTATACCATACACTCTGTACCCTACACTCTAAACTCTATACCCTACACTCTATACCCTACACTCTATACCCTACACCCTACGCTCTATACCCTACACTCTATACCCTACACTCAACACTCTATACCCTACACTCTATTCCATACACTCTATACCCTACACTCTATACCCTACACTCTACACTCTATACCATACACTCTACACTTTACACTCTATACCCTACACTCTATACCCTACACTCTATACTCTATACCCTACACTCTATACTCTATACCATACACTCTATACCGTACATTCTATACTCTATACCCTACACTCTATACCCTACACTCTAATCCCTACACTCTACACTCTATACCCTACACTCTATACCCTACACTCTATACCCTACACTCTACACTCTATACCCCACACTCTATACCATACACTCTATACCCTACACTCTATACTCTATTCCCTACACTCTATACCATACACTCTATACCCTACACTCTTTACCCTTCACTATACACTCTATACCCTACACTCTACACTCTATACCATAGACTCTATACCCCACAATCTACACTCTATACCCTACAATCTATACCCTACACTCTATACCCTACACTTTATACCCTACACTCTATACCCTTCGCTCTACACTCTATAACCTACACTCTATAACATACACTTTATACCCTACACTCTATACCTTACACTCTATACCCTACACTCTACACCCTACACTCTACACTCTATACATTACACTCTATAACCAACACTCTATACCCTACACTCTTTACCCTACTCTTTACACTTTATACCATACACTCTACACTCTATACCCTACACTCTATACCCTACACTCTACACTCTATACCCTACACTCTACACTCTATTCCCTACACTCTATACCATACTCTCTATACCCTACACTCTTTACCCTACAATATACACTCTATACCCTACACTCTACACTCTATACCATACACTCTATACCCTACACTCTATACCCTACACTCTACACTCTATACCCTACAATCTAACCCTACACTCTATACCCTACACTCTAAACCCTACACTCTATACCCTACACTCTACACTCTATACCCTACACTCTATACCATACACTCTATACTCTACACTCTATACCCTACACTCTATACCCTACACTCTACACTCTATACCCTACACTCTATAACATACACTTTATACCCTACACTCTATACCTTACACTCTATACCCTACACTCTACACCCTACACTCTACACTCTATACCCTACACTCTATAACCTACACTCTATACCCTACACTCTATACCCTACTCTCTACACTTTATACCCTACACTCTACACTCTATAACCTACAATCTACACCCTACACTCCACACCCTATACCCTACACTCTATAACCTACACTCTATACCCTACACTCTATACCCTACTCTCTACACTTTATACCCTACACTCTAAACTCTATACCCTATACTCTACACCCTACACTCTACACTCTATACCCTACACTCTATAACCTACACTCTATACCCTACACTTTATACCCTACTCTCTACACTTTATACCCTACACTCTACACTCTATACCCTACACTCTACACTCTATACCCTACACTCTATACCCTACACTCTACACTCTATACCCTACACTCTACACTCTATACCCTACTCTTTAAACCCTACACTCTATACCCTACACTCTACACTCTATACCCTACACTCTATACCCTACACTCTACACTCTATACCCTACACTCTATACCCTACACTCTATACCCTACACTCTACACTCTATACCCTACACTTTAAACCCTACACTCTATACCCTACACTCTACACTCTATACCCTACACTCTATACCCTACACTCTACACTCTATACCCTACACTCTATACCCTACACTCTATACCCTACACTCTATACCCTACACTCTATACTCTATTCCCTACACTCTATACCATACACTCTATACCCTACACTCTTTACCCTACACTATACACTCTATACCCTACACTCTACACTCTATACCATAGACTCTATACCCCACAATCTACACTCTATACCCTACAATCTATACCCTACACTCTATACCCTACACTTTATACCCTACACTCTATACCCTTCGCTCTACACTCTATAACCTACACTCTATAACATACACTTTATACCCTACACTCTATACCTTACACTCTATACCCTACACTCTACACCCTGCACTCTACACTCTATACATTACACTCTATAACCAACACTCTATACCCTACACTCTTTACCCTACTCTTTACACTTTATACCATACACTCTACACTCTATACCCTACACTCTATACCCTACACTCTACACTCTATACCCTACACTCTACACTCTATTCCCTACACTCTATACCATACTCTCTATACCCTACACTCTTTACCTTACAATATACACTCTATACCCTACACTCTACACTCTATACCATACACTCTATACCCTACACTCTATACCCTACACTCTACACTCTATACCCTACAATCTATACCCTACACTCTATACCCTACACTCTAAACCCTACACTCTATACCCTACACTCTACACTCTATACCCTACACTCTATACCATACACTCTATACTCTACACTCTATACCCTACACTCTATACCCTACACTCTACACTCTATACCCTACACTCTATAACATACACTTTATACCCTACACTCTATACCTTACACTCTATACCCTACACTCTACACCCTACACTCTACACTCTATACCCTACACTCTATAACCCACACTCTATACCCTACACTCTATACCCTACTCTCTACACTTTATACCCTACACTCTACACTCTATAACCTACAATCTACACCCTACACTCCACACTCTATACCCTACACTCTATAACCTACACTCTATACCCTACACTCTATACCCTACTCTCTACACTTTATACCCTACACTCTACACTCTATACCCTACACTCTATACCCTATACTCTACACCCTACACTCTACACTCTATACCCTACACTCTATAACCTACACTCTATACCCTACACTCTATACCCTACTCTCTACACTTTATACCCTACACTCCACACTCTATACCCTACACTCTACACTCTATACCCTACACTCTATACCCTACACTCTACACTCTATACCCTACACTCTACACTCTATACCCTACTCTTTAAACCCTACACTCTATACCCTACACTCTACACTCTATACCCTACACTCTATACCCTACACTCTACACTCTATACCCTACACTCTATACCCTACACTCTATACCCTACACTCTATACCCTTCACTCTTCACCCTACACTTTATAGCTTACACTCTATACCCTACACTCTATACCATTCACTCTATACCCTACACTCTATACCCTACACTCTATACCCTACACTCTACACCATACACCATACACTCTATACCCTACCCTCTATACCTTACACTCTATACCCTACACTCTACACATTATACCCTACACTATATACCCTACACTCTACACTCTATACCCTACACTCTATACCATACACTCTATACCCTACACTCTATACCCTACACTCTACATTCTATACCCTACACTCTACACCCTACACTCTACACTCTACACTCTATACCCTACACTCTACACTTTATCCCCTACACTCTATACTCTACACTCTATACCCTACACTCTATACCCTACACGCTATACCCTACACTCTATACCCTACACTCTATACCCTACACTCTATACCCTACATTCTACACCCTACACTCCATACACTACACCCTATACCCTACACTCTATACCCTACACTCTACACCCTACACTCTATACCCTACACTCTATACCCTACACTCTATACCCTACACTCTATACCGTACACTCTACACATTATACCCTACACTCTATACCCTACACTCTATACCATACACTCTATACCATACACTCTATCCCCTACACTCTATACCATACACTCTACACTCTATACCCTACACTGTATACCCTACACTCTAAACTCTATACCCTACACTCTATACCCTACACTCTACACCCTACAATACGATTACAATAGACGTTAGGTTGGTCTGATTCTACTTACTACCTGTACTCTAGCATTACTGGTGTGGCTATCACTATTTACATATTATATGTGGTAGCTTAGTTACATTCCTTTTTGTATTATATACTCAGAGGGGTGCCTTCTATTCTTTGTTGGCTCACCATTGCTACACACATTTGGTTACCAGGTGTGTGTTTTTTCTTCCTTTTTTTCATTATGTATGTGATGGGGATCATATCCCTTGTATTTTATCTATAATAAAGATTGTTTTTGTAAACGTTCAGTATACGCATTTCCTCTTTATATGATTTCAAATATATAGCGTTGAACACGTATATATTCTCCATGATTGTAGACGCTTTATGTACTCGCCATTGATGGCTAGTAGAATGAATATACATGCGTCATAATTTGTCAAAAGTTATTATTTGATTATTTATATTATTTTGCTGTGTATTTTCACAGAATTTATTTTCCTTTGCCTCCATGGATTTTAAGGCCAGGGACAATGTCTGGCTAACGAAAGTTGCTCAAGTGTTTGGTGAGTCAAGTTGCACGGGGTCAGGAGACAGGAATGATTTGGGCACTGTACAAGTTAAAATACAAAGATTAATGCATAAAAGAACAAAAATCTGGTGGAATAAGGCATTCCTTGAAAATTACATAAAAAAGAAATTTATTCCGCGCGGTCTTAGGATTCAAATCTTTCCCTCATTTCCGGTCGAAGATGAGAACTTTACCTCAAAGTGGGAGGACGTCTGTAATAAGGGATCCTTTCAGCTGATGGAATTACTCATTGAACTGAATAAAAATTCAATTAGTGCCATTGAAAGTGAAATTGATGTACTGTATACCACACTGCAGAAAGATGGCACCCCGGAAATGGTCACCAATTTTAATACACTTATGACTAAGAAATCTGAGGAATGGGAAGAACAGATAAGAGCTACACAGGGCAAGAAACTAGCCCGGGACACCACTGATTATCATTCCAATCAAGTGTATAGGTGGCGCAAACGGGGGGGAAGGATACGGGATAGAAGATCAGCCTCTATGTCTTCAACATCCTCCGTCGGTGAGACATCGGATATCTCACAAGTCTCATATAAATCTATGAAAACCCGCTTTGGTAACAATAAACGTAAAGGGGAACACAAACTCCCAAATATGAAAAGAGGGGCACCTGAATCTGCCAATGTACCAAAGGTAATTAACCTGTCCGACCACGTGTTTTCTAGTGTTGAACTTGAATTATTGTCTAAAGGTTTGTCTTTCTCACCGAGTAGCAGGTTTGATCTGTTCACGGCTGTAAAGGACCTTCATGTATTTGCTCGATCATTGGTTTTTAAAAAATGGTTTCACAATGAAGAAACAAGAGCCTTGTTTCCGATGCCTGAAGAGCAGGAGGCGTTACAAATTTTGGAAGAAATGAGCAGAGAACATGACCTACCATCTTTAGGTATTGTACCCTCAGTAATTAAACCTAAATCCAAAAAGTTTCCTCCATTAACACTATGTTCAAATATTGAAATATTTGTGCAAATGGTAGAAAAGGATCTTGCGAATATACCCTCCAAAATCTGTAATGACAATATGACGGCTGCTGAACGCAAATGTCTAAAAAACCTCAAAAGACTTGAGGATGTTACATTCAAACCCGCTGACAAAGGGGGTAACATTGTAGTTTGGCCCAATAAGTTATATGAAGCTGAGGCCTACCGCCAACTTAGGGATTCAGCTTGTTACAAAAGGCTTACATTTAATCCTATGCTGTCGTATAGGGAGAAACTGGGAAAAATCCTTCAACCAGCTATGGACATGGGCATCATTACTCAGGAAGTACGAAATATCCTGTGGACAAAAGACCCGATCACCCCGACACTATATTTACTACCAAAAGTGCACAAAGACATCAAAAATCCGCCAGGTAGGCCCATTATTGCTGGGATTGGGGGATTAACAGAAAATGTGGGGAAATACATCGATTCATTTCTTAAACCGCTGGTGGAAACGATTCCATCATTTTTACAGGACACCTCTGATTTTTTGCGTAGAGTGGACTCCATACACATTGACGAGGACATGTTACTCGTCACTTGTGATGTGGAGTCCCTCTACACTAGCATCAGACATCAGGATGGTCTTCGGGCCGCCAAACATTATCTATCTACAACCTGTATGTCTCAGGATGAGGTCGGATTTTTGTTGGAACTGCTGGAGTTTCTGTTGACACACAACTATTTTATTTTTAATGGGTCCTTCTACCTGCAGCTCCAGGGAACAGCGATGGGGGTTTCTTGCGCACCATCTTACGCCAACCTGTTCCTGGGGCTGTGGGAGAGGGACCTATTCTCCGCGGATCAGAGTTCGTCGATGGACCGGGTCATTTTATGGACCCGGTACATCGATGACATTTTTCTGATCTGGCGGGGGCCAGTCAGCTCCCTGGAGACATTTTTTCATAATCTTAATAACAATGATATTAATATTAAATTGACCTTCAAACACCACACCACTCAGATTGAATTTTTGGATGTCATGATCAAGAAAGATGTCTCTGGTTTTTTGCAGACGGATGTTTTTCGTAAAGAAACAGCTGTTAATGCCGTCCTCCATGCGACTTCCTCTCACCCCTCACATGTTGTTAAGTCTATTCCTACAAGCCAGTTCTTAAGAATACGTAGAATATGTTCCACCGATAGTGATTTTGAAGAACAAGCTATTGTGATGAAGAAGAGGTTTTACGAGAGAGGATACAGCAAACGATCTGTTAAGTATGCCTACAATCGGGCTAGGAATACCGACCGTCAGGAATTGATGTACTCTAAACAGCCGCGACAGGGACTACAGGCTCCAAGGATGGTAACTCAATATCACTCACAGTGGCAGAGAATGTATGATGTAATGAAGCAACATTGGCCTATTTTACTGGCGGATAAAACCTTGAGACAGTACTTACCTGCAACACCTACACTTACGGCGAGACGCTGTGACAGTTTGAAAGATCATTTGGTGAGAAGCTATTACAGACCCACTAATCAACCATCCATTTTTCCAGGTATGAGTATTAAGAAATCTTTGTGGGGATGTAAACCATGTGGGAAATGTATAGCATGCCCAAATATAGAGGAGGCCAATGACTTCATATCATCTGATGGCAGGAAATTTACAATTACATACAATATTACCTGTTCGACCCAAGCAGTTGTTTACTACGCTAGGTGCCCCTGCAATCTAATATATGTAGGACTTACAACGCGGGCTTTTAAGATTAGAGTAAGAGAACATGTTCGAGATATTCTTGCAGCAGCCAAAGAAGATGATCCGGAACAACTTAAAACCATTCCGAGGCACTTTAAAAAGTATCATTCTTGTGATCCATCAGGCCTGAGGGTGAGAGGCATCGACCATATTAGAGGTAGCCCTCGGGGAGGTAATGTTAGTCGTAGTCTGGCACAAAAAGAAGCGAAATGGATCTGGACACTGCGCACACTTCAACCAGATGGACTTAATGAGACGTTAAGTTTTGTGCCATTTATTTAATATTTCAACCCCGTGCAACATGTTTTTCCTTTTTTCGTGGTTTCTTGTTTTTATATTTTTTTGTATAATGTTCATATTTTATATGTTTTTATTGGTTTTTATCTGGTATTAACATCTGCCATTTTTATGTCCTTTAGAATGTTGTGGGAGAATGATGGGATTTTTACCTTCTTCCGGTGTCTGTTTGATGGTCTCTGCGGTGTCTGTCGTGTCCGTGGCTGGTCTGGAGTTTTGGAGAAATCTTCAGTGATCCCAAACTACACATAAAAACATCCAAGGATATTATTTGTCAATATGGCCTGAGATGACTTGAAGGATCTTTTGTATGGACAATGTGAAGAGACTTTTTACTTACCATTTTTGGGTTTTTTCTTCCCTGGGGGACTGTTGTTGGGGCCTGTATGTATAGAGAGACAGTATGGGGTGGGATTATGGTATTTTATTTTTTCTATTAGAGGTATGTTTGTGATATGCCTTGTGTTTAATATTTTCTTTGGTCTCCGTGTGTCCCAAGTGATTCTGATCTTTTTATACGTAGCTTATCACACCCTCACTATTTGCACTTTATCATGGTCAGGGCAGTCACGATTGTATAGTATGCCCTTTTGGGATTAAAACTATTCTTGTTCACTTTTAATCGTTTGGCATCTATTTTTTCACGTATACGACCAGTTATTATTCTGGTCATCGAATTATGCACTCTTCTGTCCGGGGAAAGGAATAAACATTTTTTAATATGTTTATCACTATTATCGTCTTTGTTTTAATCAGGTTTTTTAAACAAAATTTTCTTTATATATTTATCCAATTTGGTGGTTATGTCTGATCTATGTGTATAGATTCACACCTAGTCACTTTACCCTTGGTCAGTGTAGATCTTACCTTAATCTATTATGGTAGAGCTGGCCCTAATATGCACTTTTGGCACTTTACGCACGTATCACTTTCTTGAAAAATTTTTTTGTTGCTATGAGTACTACTTTGGACGTGGTGCTCTGATAATGGTTACACCTATTTGAGTTTATGTATTTTAATTATATTTGTTTTTTGGTGTGAAGCTTATTGTTATACGCTGCCCCACATCTAACCCACATTGTCCTGCTTAAGACTTTCCTTCTATATGATCCGGTGCTTAGTCGCTCTGGGTGTCACGCAGGCGCGCCGGGGCTCTGGGGGCGTGGCTGGTGATGGTGTTGTCTGCCGGCGTTGGGCGGTTAGCTGGGCGGTGTTTTCCTTCCACGTACGGCCGCGTGGTTGGTCTTCCAAGCCCGGCGCGCCGCCTACCGCTGGAGACGTACACGTCGATCATGCCTGTCTCTGTAGCGTCGGCGTCGCAGGCGATTTGACTCAGGCCACTTCCGGTCAGCTGGAACTACAACTCCCGGCACTTCTCTGTAGCGTCGGCGTCGCAGGTAATTTGACTCAGGCCACTTCCGGCCAGCTGGAACTACAACTCCCGTCATTCCTTTGTGCCGACACTATGTGTTTGATCGTCAGCTCCCTAAGCGCCATATGATTGGTTCCCCCCAGCATTTAAGGTGTGATTTTGCAACATGATGCCACTCCCTCTGAAGAAGGCACGCTGCCGAAACGCGCGTAGGGGTCGTGGCACCATCCTCTGAGTGTTTCGGGTAAGGTATTGTTATTATTGTCTGGCCTATACGTACACCTAACTGTCGCTAACTTGTCTGTCAGTACTTGGAGACTCTTTTTGCCATAGTGGCTTTTCGATTACAATAGACGTTAGGTTGGTCTGATTCTACTTACTACCTGTACTCTAGCATTACTGGTGTGGCTATCACTATTTACATATTATATGTGGTAGCTTAGTTACATTCCTTTTTGTATTATATACTCAGAGGGGTGCCTTCTATTCTTTGTTGGCTCACCATTGCTACACACATTTGGTTACCAGGTGTGTGTTTTTTCTTCCTTTTTTTCATTATGTATGTGATGGGGATCATATCCCTTGTATTTTATCTATAATAAAGATTGTTTTTGTAAACGTTCAGTATACGCATTTCCTCTTTATATGATTTCAAATATATAGCGTTGAACACGTATATATTCTCCATGATTGTAGACGCTTTATGTACTCGCCATTGATGGCTAGTAGAATGAATATACATGCGTCATAACTTGTCAAAGGTTATTATTTGATTACTCTATACCCTACACTCTACACACTATACCCTACACTCTATACCCTACAATCTATATCATACACTCTATACCATACACACTATACCATACACTCTACACTCTATACCCTACACTCTATACCCTACACTCTACACTCTATACCCTACACTCTATACCCTACACTCTACACTCTATACCCTACACTCTATACCCTACACTCTATACCATACACTCTATACCATACACTCTATCCCCTACACTCTATCCCATACACTCTACACTCTATACCCTACACTCTATACTCTATACACTACACTCTACACTCTATACCCTACACTCTACACCCTACACTCTATACCATACACTCTATACCCTACACTCTATACCCTACACTCTACACTCTATACCCTACACTCTTTACCATACACTCTATACCCTACACTCTATGCCCTACACTCTAATCTCCATACCATACACTCTATACCCTACACTCTATAACATACATTCTACACCCTACACTCTATACCATACACTCTATACCATACACTCTACACTCTATACCATACACTCTATACCCTACACTCTACACTTTATACCCTACACTCTATACCCTACACTCTATACCCTACACTCTATACCCTACACTCTATACCCTACACTCTACACTCTATACCCTACACTCTATACCATACACTCTATACCCTACACTCTACACTCTATACCCTACACTTTATACCATACACTCTATACCATACACTATATGCCCTACACTCTAATCTCCATACCATACACTCTATACCCTACACTCTATAACATACATTCTACACCCTACACTCTATACCATACACTCTATACCCTACACTCTACACTCTATACCATACACTCTATACCCTACACTCTACACTCTATACCCTAAACTCTACACCCTACACTCTATACCCTACACTCTATACCTTACACTCTATACCTTACACTCTATACCCTACACTCTATACCCTACACTCTATACCATACACTCTATACCATACACTCTATACCATACACTCTATCCCCTACAATCTATACCATACACTATACACTCTATACCCTACACTCTATAACATACATTCTACACCCTACACTCTATACCATACACTCTATACCCTACACTCTACACTCTATACCCTACACTCTATACCCTACAATCTATACCCTACACTCTATATCATACCCTCTATACCCTACACTCTATACCCTACACTCTGCACTCTATACCCTACACTCTATACCCTACACTCTACACTCTATACCCTACACTCTACACTCTATGCCCTACACTCTATACCCTACAATCTATACCATACACTCTATATCATACCCTCTATACCCTACACTCTATACCCTACACTCTACACTCTATACCCTACACTCTACACTCTATACCCTACACTCTATACATTTCAATCTATACCATACACTCTATACCATACACTCTATACCCTACACTCTATACCTCACACTCTACACTCTATCCCCTGCACTCTATACCATACACCCTACACTCTATACCATACACTCTGTACCCTACACTCTAAACTCTATACCCTACACTCTATACCCTACACTCTATACCCTACACCCTACGCTCTATACCCTACACTCTATACCCTACACTCAACACTCTATACCCTACACTCTATTCCATACACTCTATACCCTACACTCTATACCCTACACTCTACACTCTATACCATACACTCTACACTTTACACTCTATACCCTACACTCTATACCCTACACTCTATACTCTATACCCTACACTCTATACTCTATACCATACACTCTATACCGTACATTCTATACTCTATACCCTACACTCTATACCCTACACTCTAATCCCTACACTCTACACTCTATACCCTACACTCTATACCCTACACTCTACACTCTATACCCCACACTCTATACCATACACTCTATACCCTACACTCTATACTCTATTCCCTACACTCTATACCATACACTCTATACCCTACACTCTTTACCCTTCACTATACACTCTATACCCTACACTCTACACTCTATACCATAGACTCTATACCCCACAATCTACACTCTATACCCTACAATCTATACCCTACACTCTATACCCTACACTTTATACCCTACACTCTATACCCTTCGCTCTACACTCTATAACCTACACTCTATAACATACACTTTATACCCTACACTCTATACCTTACACTCTATACCCTACACTCTACACCCTACACTCTACACTCTATACATTACACTCTATAACCAACACTCTATACCCTACACTCTTTACCCTACTCTTTACACTTTATACCATACACTCTACACTCTATACCCTACACTCTATACCCTACACTCTACACTCTATACCCTACACTCTACACTCTATTCCCTACACTCTATACCATACTCTCTATACCCTACACTCTTTACCCTACAATATACACTCTATACCCTACACTCTACACTCTATACCATACACTCTATACCCTACACTCTATACCCTACACTCTACACTCTATACCCTACAATCTATACCCTACACTCTATACCCTACACTCTAAACCCTACACTCTATACCCTACACTCTACACTCTATACCCTACACTCTATACCATACACTCTATACTCTACACTCTATACCCTACACTCTATACCCTACACTCTACACTCTATACCCTACACTCTATAACATACACTTTATACCCTACACTCTATACCTTACACTCTATACCCTACACTCTACACCCTACACTCTACACTCTATACCCTACACTCTATAACCTACACTCTATACCCTACACTCTACACTCTATACCCTACACTCTACACTCTATTCCCTACACTCTATACCATACTCTCTATACCCTACACTCTTTACCCTACAATATACACTCTATACCCTACACTCTACACTCTATACCATACACTCTATACCCTACACTCTATACCCTACACTCTACACTCTATACCCTACAATCTATACCCTACACTCTATACCCTACACTCTAAACCCTACACTCTATACCCTACACTCTACACTCTATACCCTACACTCTATACCATACACTCTATTTCTACACTCTATACCCTACACTCTATACCCTACACTCTACACTCTATACCCTACACTCTATAACATACACTTTATACCCTACACTCTATACCTTACACTCTATACCCTACACTCTACACCCTACACTCCACACTCTATACCCTACACTCTATAACCTACACTCTATACCCTACACTCTATACCCTACTCTCTACACTTTATACCCTACACTCTACACTCTATAACCTACAATCTACACCCTACACTCCACACCCTATAACCTACACTCTATAACCTACACTCTATACCCTACACTCTATACCCTACTCTCTACACTTTATACCCTACACTCTACACTCTATACCCTACACTCTATTCCCTATACTCTACACCCTACACTCTACACTCTATACCCTACACTCTATAACCTACACTCTATACCCTACACTCTATACCCTACTCTCTACACTTTATACCCTACACTCTACACTCTATACCCTACACTCTACACTCTATACCCTACACTCTATACCCTACACTCTACACTCTATACCCTACACTCTACACTCTATACCCTACTCTTTAAACCCTACACTCTATACCCTACACTCTATACCCTACACTCTATACCCTACACTCTATACCCTACACTCTACACTCTATACCCTACACTTTAAACCCTACACTCTATACCCTACACTCTACACTCTATACCCTACACTCTATACCCTACACTCTACACTCTATACCCTACACTCTATACCCTACACTCTATACCATACACTCTATACCCTACACTCTATACTCTATTCCCTACACTCTATACCATACACTCTATACCCTACACTCTTTACCCTACACTGTATACTCTATACCCTACACTCTACACTCTATACCATAGACTCTATACCCCACAATCTACACTCTATACCCTACAATCTATACCCTACACTCTATACCCTACACTTTATACCCTACACTCTATACCCTTCGCTCTACACTCTATAACCTACACTCTATAACATACACTTTATACCCTACACTCTATACCTTACACTCTATACCCTACACTCTACACCCTACACTCTACACTCTATATATTACACTCTATAACCAACACTCTATACCCTACACTATTTACCCTACTCTTTACACTTTATACCATACACTCTACACTCTATACCCTACACTCTATACCCTACACTCTACACTCTATACCCTACACTCTACACTCTAAACCCTACACTCTATACCCTACACTCTACACTCTATACCCTACACTCTATACCATACACTCTATTTCTACACTCTATACCCTACACTCTATACCCTACACTCTACACTCTATACCCTACACTCTATAACATACACTTTATACCCTACACTCTATACCTTACACTCTATACCCTACACTCTACACCCTACACTCTACACTCTATACCCTACACTCTATAACCTACACTCTATACCCTACACTCTATACCCTACTCTCTACACTTTATACCCTACACTCTACACTCTATAACCTACAATCTACACCCTACACTCCACACCCTATAACCTACACTCTATAACCTACACTCTATACCCTACACTCTATACCCTACTCTCTACACTTTATACCCTACACTCTACACTCTATACCCTACACTCTATTCCCTATACTCTACACCCTACACTCTACACTCTATACCCTACACTCTATAACCTACACTCTATACCCTACACTCTATACCCTACTCTCTACACTTTATACCCTACACTCTACACTCTATACCCTACACTCTACACTCTATACCCTACACTCTATACCCTACACTCTACACTCTATACCCTACACTCTACACTCTATACCCTACTCTTTAAACCCTACACTCTATACCCTACACTCTATACCCTACACTCTATACCCTACACTCTATACCCTACACTCTACACTCTATACCCTACACTTTAAACCCTACACTCTATACCCTACACTCTACACTCTATACCCTACACTCTATACCCTACACTCTACACTCTATACCCTACACTCTATACCCTACACTCTATACCATACACTCTATACCCTACACTCCATACTCTATTCCCTACACTCTATACCATACACTCTATACCCTACACTCTTTACCCTACACTGTATACTCTATACCCTACACTCTACACTCTATACCATAGACTCTATACCCCACAATCTACACTCTATACCCTACAATCTATACCCTACACTCTATACCCTACACTTTATACCCTACACTCTATACCCTTCGCTCTACACTCTATAACCTACACTCTATAACATACACTTTATACCCTACACTCTATACCTTACACTCTATACCCTACACTCTACACCCTACACTCTACACTCTATACATTACACTCTATAACCAACACTCTATACCCTACACTATTTACCCTACTCTTTACACTTTATACCATACACTCTACACTCTATACCCTACACTCTATACCCTACACTCTACACTCTATACCCTACACTCTACACTCTATTCCCTACACTCTATACCATACTCTCTATACCCTACACTCTTTACCCTACAATATACACTCTATACCCTACACTCTATACTCTATACCATACACTCTATACCCTACACTCTATACCCTACACTCTACACTCTATACCCTACAATCTATACCCTACACTCTATACCCTACACTCTAAACCCTACACTCTATAGCCTACACTCTACACTCTATACCCTACACTCTATACCATACACTCTATACTCTACACTCTATACCCTACACTCTATACCCTACACTCTACACTCTATACCCTACACTCTATAACATACACTTTATACCCTACACTCTATACCCTACACTCTATACCCTACTCTCTATACTTTATACCCTACACTCTACACTCTATAACCTACAATCTACACCCTACACTCCACACTCTATACCCTACACTAAATAACCTACACTCTATACCCTACACTCTATACCCTACTCTCTACACTTTATACCCTACACTCTACACTCTATACCCTACACTCTATACCCTATACTCTACACCCTACACTCTACACTCTATACCCTACACTCTATAACCTACACTCTATACCCTACACTCTATACCCTAATCTCTACACTTTACACCCTACACTCTACACTCTATACCCTACACTCTACACTCTATACCCTACACTCTATACCCTACACTCTACACTCTATACCCTACTCTTTAAACCCTACACTCTATACCCTACACTCTACACTCTATACCCTACACTCTATACCCTACACTCTACACTCTATACCCTACACTCTATACCCTACACTCTATACCCTACACTCTATACCCTTCACTCTTCACCCTACACTTTATAGCTTACACTCTATACCCTACACTCTATACCATTCACTCTATACCCTACACTCTATACCCTACACTCTATACCCTACACTCTACACCATACACCATACACTCTATACCCTACCCTCTATACCTTACACTCTATACCCTACACTCTACACATTATACCCTACACTATATACCCTACACTCTACACTCTATACCCTACACTCTATACCATACACTCTATACCCTACACTCTATACCCTACACTCTACATTCTATACCCTACACTCTACACCCTACACTCTACACTCTACACTCTATACCCTACACTCTACACTTTATCCCCTACACTCTATACCCTACACTCTATACCCTACACTCTATACCCTACACGCTATACCCTACACTCTATACCCTACACTCTATACCCTACACTCTATACCCTACATTCTACACCCTACACTCCATACACTACACCCTATACCCTACACTCTATACCCTACACTCTACACCCTACACTCTATACCCTACACTCTATACCCTACACTCTATACCCTACACTCTATACCGTACACTCTACACTCTATACCCTACACTCTATACCCTACACTCTATACCATACACTCTATACCATACACTCTATCCCCTACACTCTATACCATACACTCTACACTCTATACCCTACACTGTATACCCTACACTCTAAACTCTATACCCTACACTCTATACCCTACACTCTACACTCTATACCCTACACTCTACACACTATACCCTACACTCTATACCCTACAATCTATATCATACACTCTATACCATACACACTATACCATACACTCTACACTCTATACCCTACACTCTATACCCTACACTCTACACTCTATACCCTACACTCTATACCCTACACTCTACACTCTATACCCTACACTCTATACCCTACACTCTATACCATACACTCTATACCATACACTCTATCCCCTACACTCTATCCCATACACTCTACACTCTATACCCTACACTCTACACTCTATACCCTACACTCTACACTCTATACCCTACACTCTACACCCTACACTCTATACCATACACTCTATACCCTACACTCTATACCCTACACTCTACACTCTATACCCTACACTCTTTACCATACACTCTATACCCTACACTCTATGCCCTACACTCTAATCTCCATACCATACACTCTATACCCTACACTCTATAACATACATTCTACACCCTACACTCTATACCATACACTCTATACCATACACTCAACACTCTATACCATACACTCTATACCCTACACTCTACACTTTATACCCTACACTCTATACCCTACAATCTATACCCTACACTCTATACCCTACACTCTATACCCTACACTCTATACCCTACACTCTATACCCTACACTCTACACTCTATACCCTACACTCTATACCATACACTCTATACCCTACACTCTACACTCTATACCCTACACTCTATACCATACACTCTATACCATACACTATATGCCCTACACTCTAATCTCCATACCATACACTCTATACCCTACACTCTATAACATACATTCTACACCCTACACTCTTTACCATACACTCTATACCCTACACTCTACACTCTATACCATACACTCTATACCCTACACTCTACACTCTATACCCTAAACTCTACACCCTACACTCTATACCCTACACTCTATACCTTACACTCTATACCCTACACTCTATACCCTACACTCTACACTCTATACCCTACACTCTATACCCTACACTCTATACCATACACTCAATACCATACACTCTATCCCCTACAATCTATACCATACACTATACACTCTATACCCTACACTCTATACCCTACAATCTGCACTCTATACCCTACACTCTATACCCTACACTCTACACTCTATACCCTACACTCTACACTCTATACCCTACACTCTAAACCCTACAATCTATACCATACACTCTATATCATACCCTCTATACCCTACACTCTATACCCTACACTCTACACTCTATACCCTACACTCTACACTCTATACCCTACACTCTATACATTACAATCTATACCATACACTTTATACCATACACTCTATACCCTACACTCTATACCTCACACTCTACACTCTATCCCCTGCACTCTATACTATACACCCTACACTCTATACCATACACTCTGTACCCTACACTCTAAACTCTATACCCTACACTCTATACCCTACACTCTATACCCTACACCCTACGCTCTATACCCTACACTCTATACCCTACACTCAACACTCTATACCCTACACTCTATTCCATACACTCTATACCCTACACTCTATACCCTACACTCTACACTCTATACCATACACTCTACACTTTACACTCTATACCCTACACTCAATACCCTACACTCTATACTCTATACCCTACACTCTATACTCTATACCATACACTCTATACCGTACATTCTACACTCTATACCCTACACTCTAATCCCTACACTCTACAATCTATACCCTACACTCTATACCCTACACTCTATACCCTACACTCTACACTCTATACCCCACACTCTATACCATACACTCTATACCCTACACTCTACACTCTATTCCCTACACTCTATACCATACACTCTATACCCTACACTCTTTACCCTACACTATACACTCTATACCCTACACTCTACACTCTATACCATAGACTCTATACCCCACAATCTACACTCTATACCCTACAATCTATACCCTACACTCTATACCCTACACTTTATACCCTACACTCTATACCCTACGCTCTACTTTCTATAACCTACACTCTATAACATACACTCTATACCCTACACTCTACACCCTACACTCTACACTCTATACCCTACACTCTATAACCTACACTCTATACCCTACACTCTTTACCCTACTCTCTACACTTTATACCCTACACTCTACACTCTATACCCTACACTCTATACCCTACACTCTACACTCTATACCCTACACTCTACACTCTATTCCCTACACTCTATACCATACTCTCTATACCCTACACTCTTTACCCTACAATATACACTCTATACCCTACACTCTACACTCTATACCATACACTCTATACCCTACACTCTATACCCTACACTCCATACCCTACAATCTATACCCTACACTCTATACCCTACACTCTAAACCCTACACTCTATACCCTGCACTCTACACTCTATACCCTACACTCTATACCCTACATTCTACACCCTACACTCCATACACTACACCCTATACCCTACACTCTATACCCTACACTCTACACCCTACACTCTATACCCTACACTCTATACCCTACACTCTATACCCTACACTCTATACCGTACACTCTACACTCTATACCCTACACTCTATACCCTACACTCTATACCATACACTCTATACCATACACTCTATCCCCTACACTCTATACCATACACTCTACACTCTATACCCTACACTGTATACCCTACACTCTAAACTCTATACCCTACACTCTATACCCTACACTCTACACTCTATACCCTACACTCTACACACTATACCCTACACTCTATACCCTACAATCTATATCATACACTCTATACCATACACACTATACCATACACTCTACACTCTATACCCTACACTCTATACCCTACACTCTACACTCTATACCCTACACTCTATACCCTACACTCTACACTCTATACCCTACACTCTATACCCTACACTCTATACCATACACTCTATACCATACACTCTATCCCCTACACTCTATCCCATACACTCTACACTCTATACCCTACACTCTACACTCTATACCCTACACTCTACACTCTATACCCTACACTCTACACCCTACACTCTATACCATACACTCTATACCCTACACTCTATACCCTACACTCTACACTCTATACCCTACACTCTTTACCATACACTCTATACCCTACACTCTATGCCCTACACTCTAATCTCCATACCATACACTCTATACCCTACACTCTATAACATACATTCTACACCCTACACTCTATACCATACACTCTATACCATACACTCTACACTCTATACCATACACTCTATACCCTACACTCTACACTTTATACCCTACACTCTATACCCTACAATCTATACCCTACACTCTATACCCTACACTCTATACCCTACACTCTATACCCTACACTCTATACCCTACACTCTACACTCTATACCCTACACTCTATACCATACACTCTATACCCTACACTCTACACTCTATACCCTACACTCTATACCATACACTCTATACCATACACTATATGCCCTACACTCTAATCTCCATACCATACACTCTATACCCTACACTCTATAACATACATTCTACACCCTACACTCTTTACCATACACTCTATACCCTACACTCTACACTCTATACCATACACTCTATACCCTACACTCTACACTCTATACCCTAAACTCTACACCCTACACTCTATACCCTACACTCTATACCTTACACTCTATACCCTACACTCTATACCCTACACTCTACACTCTATACCCTACACTCTATACCCTACACTCTATACCATACACTCTATACCATACACTCTATCCCCTACAATCTATACCATACACTATACACTCTATACCCTACACTCTATACCCTACAATCTGCACTCTATACCCTACACTCTATACCCTACACTCTACACTCTATACCCTACACTCTACACTCTATACCCTACACTCTAAACCCTACAATCTATACCATACACTCTATATCATACCCTCTATACCCTACACTCTATACCCTACACTCTACACTCTATACCCTACACTCTACACTCTATACCCTACACTCTATACATTACAATCTATACCATACACTTTATACCATACACTCTATACCCTACACTCTATACCTCACACTCTACACTCTATCCCCTGCACTCTATACTATACACCCTACACTCTATACCATACACTCTGTACCCTACACTCTAAACTCTATACCCTACACTCTATACCCTACACTCTATACCCTACACCCTACGCTCTATACCCTACACTCTATACCCTACACTCAACACTCTATACCCTACACTCTATTCCATACACTCTATACCCTACACTCTATACCCTACACTCTACACTCTATACCATACACTCTACACTTTACACTCTATACCCTACACTCAATACCCTACACTCTATACTCTATACCCTACACTCTATACTCTATACCATACACTCTATACCGTACATTCTACACTCTATACCCTACACTCTAATCCCTACACTCTACAATCTATACCCTACACTCTATACCCTACACTCTATACCCTACACTCTACACTCTATACCCCACACTCTATACCATACACTCTATACCCTACACTCTACACTCTATTCCCTACACTCTATACCATACACTCTATACCCTACACTCTTTACCCTACACTATACACTCTATACCCTACACTCTACACTCTATACCATAGACTCTATACCCCACAATCTACACTCTATACCCTACAATCTATACCCTACACTCTATACCCTACACTTTATACCCTACACTCTATACCCTACGCTCTACTTTCTATAACCTACACTCTATAACATACACTCTATACCCTACACTCTACACCCTACACTCTACACTCTATACCCTACACTCTATAACCTACACTCTATACCCTACACTCTTTACCCTACTCTCTACACTTTATACCCTACACTCTACACTCTATACCCTACACTCTATACCCTACACTCTACACTCTATACCCTACACTCTACACTCTATTCCCTACACTCTATACCATACTCTCTATACCCTACACTCTTTACCCTACAATATACACTCTATACCCTACACTCTACACTCTATACCATACACTCTATACCCTACACTCTATACCCTACACTCCATACCCTACAATCTATACCCTACACTCTATACCCTACACTCTAAACCCTACACTCTATACCCTGCACTCTACACTCTATACCCTACACTCTATACCATACACTCTATACCCTACACTCTATACCCTACACTCTACACTCTATACCCTACAGTCTATAACATACACTTTATACCCTACACTCTATACCTTACACTCTATACCCTACACTCTACACCCTACACTCTACACTCTATACCCTACACTCTATAACCTACACTCTATACCCTACACTCTATACCCTACACTCTACACTTTATACACTACACTCTACACTCTATAACCTACAATCTACACCCTACACTCCACACTCTATACCCTACACTCTATAACCTACACTCTATACCCTACACTGTATACCCTACTCTCTACACTTTATACCCTACACTCTACACTCTATACCCTACACTCTATACCCTATACTCTACACCCTACACTCTACACTCTATACCCTACACTCTATAACCTACACTCTATACCCTACACTCTATACCCTACTCTCAACACTTTATACCCTACACTCTACACTCTATACCCTACACTCTATACCCTACACTCTATACCCTACACTCTACACTCTATACCCTACACTCTATACCCTACACTCTACACCCTACACTCTACACTCTATACCCTACTCTTTAAACCCTACACTCTATTCCCTACACTCTACACTCTATACCCTACACTCTATACCCTACACTCTACACTCTATACCCTACACTCTATACCCTACACTCTATACCCTACACTCTATACCCTACACTCTATACCCTTCACTCTTCACCCTACACTTTATAGCTTACACTCTATACCCTACACTCTATCCCATTCACTCTATACCCTACACTCTATACCCTACACTCTATACCCTACACTCTACACCATACACCATACACTCTATACCCTACCCTCTATACCTTACACTCTATACCCTACACTCTACACATTATACCCTACACTATATACCCTACACTCTACACTCTATACCCTACACTCTATACCATACACTCTATACCCTACACTCTATACCCTACACTCTACACTCTATACCCTACACTCTACACCCTACACTCTACACTTTACACTCTATACTCTACACTCTATACCCTACACTCTATGCCCTACACTCTACACTTTATCCCCTACACTCTATACCCTACACTCTATACCCTACACTCGATACCCTACACGCTATACCCTACACTCTATACCCTACACTCTATACCCTACACTCTATACCCTACATTCTACACCCTACACTCCATACCCTACACCCTATACCCTACACTCTATACCCTACACTCTACACCCTACACTCTATACCCTACACTCTATACCCTACACTCTATACCCTACACTCTATACCCTACACTCTACACTCTATACCCTACACTCTATACCCTACACTCTATACCATACACTCTATACCATACACTCTATCCCCTACACTCTATACCATACACTCTACACTCTACACCCTACACTGTATACCCTACACTCTAAACTCTATACCCTACACTCTATACCCTACACTCTACACTCTATACCCTACACTCTACACTCTATACCCTACACTCTATACCCTACACTCTACACTCTATACCCTACACTCTATACCCTACACTCTACACTCTATACCCTACACTCTATACCCTACACTCTACACTCTATACCCTACACTCTATACCCTACACTCTATACCATACATTCTATACCATACACTCTATCCCCTACACTCTATCCCATACACTCTACACTCTATACCCTACACTCTACACTCTATACCCTACACTCTACACTCTATACCCTACACTCTACACCCTAGACTCTATACCATACACTCTATACACTACATTCTACACTCTATACCCTACACTCTATACCCTACACTCTATACCCTACACCCTACGCTCTATACCCTACACTCTATACCCTACACTCTACACACTATACCCTACACTCTATTCCATACACTCTATACCCTACACTCTATACCCTACACTCTACACTCTATACCCTACACTCTACACTTTACACTCTATACCCTACACTCTATACCCTACACTCTATACTCTATACCCTACACTCTATACCGTACATTCTACACTCTATACCCTACACTCTATACCCTACACTCTAATCCCTACACTCTACACTCTATACCCTACACTTTATACCCTACACTCTATACCCTACTCTCTACACTCTATACCCTACACTCTATACCCTACACTTTATACCCTACACTCTACACTCTATACCCTACACTCTATACCATACACTCTACACTCTATTCCCTACACTCTATACCATACACTCTAAACCCTACACTCTATACCCTACACTATACACTCTATACCCTACAATCTATACCCTACACTCTATGCCCTACACTCTATACCCTACACTCTATACCCTACACTCTATACCCTACACTTTATACCCTACACTCTACAATCTATACACTACACTCTATACCATACACTCTACACTCTATTCCCTACACTCTATACCATACACTCTAAACCCTACACTCTATACCCTACACTATACACTCTATACCCTACAATCTATACCCTACGCTCTATGCCCTACACTCTATACCCTACACTCTATACCCTACACTCTACACTCTATACCCTACACTCTACACCATACACTCTATACCATACACTCTATACCCTACACTCTACACTCTATACCCTACACTCTATACCCTACACTCTATACCCTACACCCTACGCTCTATACCCTACACTCTATACCCTACACTCTATACTCTATACCCTATACTCTATTCCATACATTCTATACCCTACACTCTATACCCTACAGTCTAATCCCTACACTGTACACTCTATACCCTACACTCTATACCCTACACTCTATACCATACACTTTATACCCTACACTCTATACCCTACACTCTACACTCTATTCCATGCACTCCATACCCTACACTCTATACCCTACACTCTACACCCTACACTCTACACGCTATAACCTACACTCTATACCCTACACTCTATACTCTATACCCTACACTCTATACCCTACACTATACACTCTATGCCCTACACTCTATGCCCTACACTCTAATCCCTACACTCTACACTCTATAACCTACACTCTATACTCTACACTCCATACTCTACACTCTATACCCTATACTCTACACTCTATACCCTACACTCTATACCATACACTCTAATCCCTACACTCTACACTCTATACCCTACACTCTATACCCTACACTCCATACCCTACACTCTATACCCTACACTCTACACTCTATACCCTACACTCTATACCCTACACTCTACACTCTATACCCTACACTCTATACCCTACACTCTATACTCTATACCCTACACTCTATACCATACACTCTATACCCTACACTCTACACTCTATACCCTACACTCTATACCCTACACTCTATACCCTACACTCTATACCCTACACTCTATACTCTACACCCTATACCCTACACTCTATACCCTACACTCTACACTCTATACCCTACACTCTATACCCTACACTCTATACCCTACACTCTATACTATACACTCTACACTCTATACCCTACACTCTATACCATACACTCTATACCCTACACTCTACACTCTATACCCTACACTCTATACCCTACACTCTATACCCTACACTCTATACCCTACACTCTATACTCTACACCCTATACCCTACACTCTATACCCTACACTCTACACTCTATACCCTACACTCTATACCCTACACTCTATACCCTACACTCTATACCCTACACTCTATACCCTACACTCTACACTCTATACCCTACACTCTATACCCTACACTCTATACCCTACACTCTATACTATACACTCTATACCCTACACTCTACACTCTATACCCTACACTCTATAGCCTACACTCTATACTCTACACTCTATACCTTACACTCTATACCCTACACTCTATACCCTACACTCTACACTCTATACCCTACACTTCATACCCTCCACTCTATACCCTACACTCTACACTCTATACTCTACTCTCTATACCATACACTCTATACTCTACACCCTATACCCTACACTCTATACCCTACACTCTACACTCTATACCCTACACTCTATACCCTACACTCTATACCCTACACTCTATACTATACACTCTACACTCTATACCCTACACTCTATACCATACACTCTATACCCTACACTCTACACTCTATACCCTACACTCTATACTCTACACCCTATACCCTACACTCTATACCCTACACTCTACACTCTATACCCTACACTCTATACCCTACACTCTATACCCTACACTCTATACCCTACACTCTACACTCTATACCCTACACTCTATACCATACACTCTATACCCTACACTCTACACTCTATACCCTACACTCTATACCCTACACTCTATACCCTACACTCTATACCCTACACTCTATACTCTACACCCTATACCCTACACTCTATACCCTACACTCTACACTCTATACCCTACACTCTATACCCTACACTCTATACCCTACACTCTATACTATACACTCTATACCCTACACTCTACACTCTATACCCTACACTCTATAGCCTACACTCTATACTCTACACTCTATACCTTACACTCTATACCCTACACTCTATACCCTACACTCTACACTCTATACCCTACACTTCATACCCTCCACTCTATACCCTACACTCTACACTCTATACTCTACTCTCTATACCATACACTCTATACCCTACACTCTATACCCTACACTCTACACTCTATACCCTACACTCTATACCCTGCACTCTATACCCTACACCCTACGCTCTATACCCTACACTCTATACCCTACACTCTATACTCTATACCCTACACTCTATTCCATACATTCTATACCCTACACTCTATACCCTACACTGTAATCAGTACACTCTATACCCTACACTCTATTCCCTACACTCTATAATATACACTCTATACCCTACACTCTATACCCTACACTCTACACTCTATTCCATGCACTCTATACCCTACACTCTATACCCTACATTGGACGTGGTATATCTCGATTTTTCCAAAGCGTTTGATACCGTGCCGCACAAGAGGTTGGTACACAAAATGAGAATGCTTGGTCTGGGGGAAAATGTGTGTAAATGGGTTAGTAACTGGCTTAGTGATAGAAAGCAGAGGGTGGTTATAAATGGTATAGTCTCTAACTGGGTTGCTGTGACCAGTGGGGTACCGCAGGGGTCAGTATTGGGACCTGTTCTCTTCAACATATTCATTAATGATCTGGTAGAAGGTTTACACAGTAAAATATCGATATTTGCAGATGATACAAAACTATGTAAAGCAGTTAATACAAGAGAAGATAGTATTCTGCTACGGATGGATCTGGATAAGTTGGAAACTTGGGCTGAAAGGTGGCAGATGAGGTTTAACAATGATAAATGTAAGGTTATACACATGGGAAGAGGGAATCAATATCACCATTACACACTGAACGGGAAACCACTGGGTAAATCTGACAGGGAGAAGGACTTGGGGATCCTAGTTAATGATAAACTTACCTGGAGCAGCCAGTGCCAGGCAGCAGCTGCCAAGGCAAACAGGATCATGGGGTGCATTAAAAGAGGTCTGGATACACATGATGAGAGCATTATACTGCCTCTGTACAAATCCCTAGTTAGACCGCACATGGAGTACTGTGTCCAGTTTTGGGCACCGGTGCTCAGGAAGGATATAATGGAACTAGAGAGAGTACAAAGGAGGGCAACAAAATTAATAAAGGGGATGGGAGAACTACAATACCCAGATAGATTAGCGAAATTAGGATTATTTAGTCTAGAAAAAAGACGACTGAGGGGCGATCTAATAACCATGTATAAGTATATAAGGGGACAATACAAATATCTCGCTGAGGATCTGTTTATACCAAGGAAGGTGACGGGCACAAGGGGGCATTCTTTGCGTCTGGAGGAGAGAAGGTTTTTCCACCAACATAGAAGAGGATTCTTTACTGTTAGGGCAGTGAGAATCTGGAATTGCTTGCCTGAGGAGGTGGTGATGGTGAACTCAGTCGAGGGGTTCAAGAGAGGCCTGTATGTCTTCCTGGAGCAGAACAATATTGTATCATACAATTATTAGGTTCTGTAGAAGGACGTAGATCTGGGTATTTATTATGATGGAATATAGGCTGAACTGGATGGACAAATGTCTTTTTTCGGCCTTACTAACTATGTTACTATGTTACTATGTTACACGCTATACCCTACACTCTACACTCTACACTCTATACCCTGCACTCTATACCCTACACCCTACGCTCTATACCCTACACTCTATACCCTACACTCTATACTCTATACCCTACACTCTATTCGATACATTCTATACCCTACACTCTATACCCTACACTGTAATCAGTACACTCTACACTCTATACCCTACACTCTATACCCTACACTCTATACCATACAATCCATACCCTACACTCTATACCCTACACTCTACACTCTATACCCTACACTCTATACCCTACACTCTAAACCCTACATTTTATACCCTACACTCTATACCCTACACTCTACACTCTATACCCTACAATCTATACCCTACACTCTACACTCTATACCCTACACTCTATACCATACACTCTATACCCTACACTCTACACTCTATACCCTACACTCTATACTCTACACTCTATACCCTACACTCTACACTCTATACCCTACACTCTATACCCTATACTCTATACTCTACACTCTATACCCTACACTCTATACCCTACACTCTATACCCTACACTCTACACTCTATACCCTACACTCTATACCCTAAACTCTATACCCTACACTCTATACCCTAAACTCTATACCCTACACTCTATACCCTACACTCAATACCCTCCACTCTGTACTCTACGCTCTATACCCTACACTCTATACCCGACACTCTATACCCTACACTATACACTCTATACCCTACACTCTACACTGTATACCATACACTCTACACCCTACACTCTATACCCTACACTCTACACTCTATACCCTACACTCTACACCCTACACTCTATACCATACACTCTATACCCTACACTCTACACTCTATACCCTACACTCTATAACTTACACTATATACCCTACACCCTACGCTCTATACCCTACACTCTATACCCTACACTCTACACTCTATACCCTACACTCTATTCCATACACTCTATACCCTACACTCTATACACTACACTCTACACTCTATACCTTACACTCTACACTTTGCACTCTATACCTTACACTCTATAGCCTACACTCTATACCCTACACTCTATACCCTACACTCTACACTCTATACCCTACATTCTATACCCTACACTCTAATCCCTACACTCTACACTCTATACCCTACACTCTATGCCCTACACTCTATACCCTACACTCTATACCCTACACTATATACCCTACACTCTACACTCTATACCCTACACTCTATACCATACACTATATACCCTACACTCTACACTCTATTCCCTACACTCTATACCATACACTCTATACCCTTTACTCTATACCCTACACTCTATAACCTACACTATACACTCTATACCCTACACTCTACACTCTATACCATACACTCTATACTCTACACTCTATACCCTACACTCTACACTCTATACCCTACAATCTATACCCTAAACTCTATACCCTACACTCTATACCCTACACTTTATACCATACAATCTATACCCTACACTCTATACCCTACACTCTATACCCTACACTCTACACTCTATACCCTACACTCTATAACATACACTCTATACCCTACACTCTATACCTGACACTCTATACCCTACACTCTACACCCTACACTCTACACTCTATACCGTACACTCTATACCCTACACTCTATACCCTACACTCTACACTTTATACCCTACACTCTATACCCTACACTCCATACCCTACACTCTATACCATACACTCTATACCCTTTACTCTATACCCTACACTCTATACCCTACACTATACACTCTATACCCTACACTCTACACTCTATACCATACACTCTATACCCTACACTCTATACCCTACACTCTACACTCTATACCCTACAATCTATACCCTACACTCTATACCCTACACTATACACTCTATACCCTACACTCTATAACATACACTCTATACCCTACACTCTATAACTTACACTCTGTACCCTACACTGTACACCCTACACTCTATACTCTACACTCTATACCCTACACTCTACACTCTATACCCTACAATCTATACCCTACACTCTATACCCTACACTCTATACCATACACTCTATACCCTACACTCTATACCCTACACTCTATACCCTACACTCTACACTCTATACCCTACACTCTATACCATACACTCTACACTCTATTCCCTACACTCTATGCCATACACTCTATACCCTACACTCTATACCCTACACTATACACTCTATACCCTACACTCTACACTCTATACCCTACACTCTATAACATACACTCTATACCCTACACTCTATAACTTACACTCTGTACCCTACACTGTACACCCTACACTCTACACTCTATACTCTACACTCTATACCCTACACTCTATACCCTACACTCTACACTTTATACCCTACACTCTATACCCTACACTCTATACTCTACACTCTATACCCTACACTCTACACTCTATACCCTACACTCTATACCCTACACTCTATACCCTACACTCTATACTCTATACCCTACACTCTATACCCTACAGGCTATACCCTACACTCTATACCCTACACTCTATACCCTACACTCTATACTCTACACTCTACACCCTACACTCTATACCCTACACTCTATACCCTACACTCTATACCCTACACACTATACCCTACACTCTACACTCTATACCTTACACTCCATACCCTACACGCTATACCATACACTCTATACCACACACTCTATACCCTACACTCTATACCATACACTCTATACCACACACTCTATACCCTACACTCTATACCATACACTCTACACTATATACCCTACACTCTATACCCTACAATCTACACTCTATACCCTACACTCTATACCCTACACTCTACACTCGATACCCTACGCTCTATACCATACACTCTATACCCTAAACTCTATACCATACACACTATACCCTACACTCTATACCCTACACTCTATACGCTACACTCTACACTCTATACCCTACACTCTATACTCTACACTCTACACCCTACACTCTATACCCTACACTCTATACCATACACTCTATACCCTACACTTTATACCATACAATCTATACCCTACACTCTATACCCTACACTCTATACTCTATACCCTACACTCGATACCGTACATTCTACACTCTATACCCTACACTCTATACCCTACACTCTAATCCCTACACTCTACACTCTATACCCTACACTTTATATCCTACACTCTATACCCTACTCTCTACACTCTATACCCTACACTCTATACCCTACACTTTATACCCTACACTCTACACTCTATACCCTACACTCTATACCATACACTCTACACTCTATTCCCTACACTCTATACCATACACTCTAAACCCTACACTCTATACCCTACACTATACACTCTATACCCTACAATCTATACCCTACACTCTATGCCCTACACTCTATACCCTACACTCTATACCCTACACTCTATACCCTACACTTTATACTCTACACTCTACACTCTATACCCTACACTCTGTACCATACACTCTACACTCTATTCCCTACACTCTATACCATACACTTTAAACCCTACACTCTATACCCTACGCTATACACTCTATACCCTACAATCTATACCCTACACTCTATGCCCTACACTCTATACCCTACACTCTATACCCTACACTCTACACTCTATACCCTACACTCTACACCATACACTCTATACCATACACTCTATACCCTACACTCTACACTCTATACCCTGCACTCTATACCCTACACTCTATACCATACACTCTATACCCTACACTCTACACTTTATACCCTACACTCTATACCCTACACTCTATACCCTACACCCTACACTCTATACCCTACACTCTACACTCTATACCCTACACTCTATACCCTACACTCTATACCCTACACTCTATACCCTACACTATACACTCTATACCCTACACTCTATGCCCTACACTCTAATCCCTACACTCTACACTCTATAACCTACACTCTATACTCTACACTCCATACTCTACACTCTATACCCTATACTCTACACTCTATACCCTACACTCTATACCATACACTCTAATCCCTACACTCTACACTCTATACCCTACACTCTATACCCTACACTCCATACCCTACACTCTATACCCTACACTCTACAATCTATACCCTACACTCTATACCCTACATTCTATACCCTACATTCTATACCCTACACTCTATACCCTACACTCTACACTCTATACCCTACACTCTATACCCTACACTCTATACCCTACACTCTATACCCTACACTCTATACCCTACACTCTACACTCTATACCATACACTCTATACCCTACACTCTACACTCTATACCCTACACTCTATACCCTACACTCTATACCCTACACTCTACACTCTATACCCTACACTCTATACCCTACACTCTATACTCTACACCCTATACCCTACACTCTATACCCTACACTCTATACTATACACTCTATACCCTGCACTCTACACTCTATACCCTACACTCTATAGCCTACACTCTATACTCTACACTCTATACCTTACACTCTATACCCTACACTCTATACCCTACACTCTACACTCTATACCCTACACTTCATACCCTTCACTCTATACCCTACACTCTACACTCTATACTCTACTCTCTATACCATACACTCTATACCCTACACTCTATACCCTACACTCTACACTCTATACCCTACACTCTATACCCTACACTCTACACTCTATACCATACACTCTATACCCTACACTCTACACTCTATACCCTATACTCTATACCCTGCACTCTATACCCTACACCCTACGCTCTATACCCTACACTCTATACCCTACACTCTATACTCTATACCCTACACTCTATTCCATACATTCTATACCCTACACTCTATACCCTACACTGTAATCAGTACACTCTATACCCTACACTCTATTCCCTACACTCTATAATATACACTCTATACCCTACACTCTATACCCTACACTCTACACTCTATTCCATGCACTCTATACCCTACACTCTATACCCTACACTCTACACGCTATACCCTACACTCTACACTCTATACTCTATACCCTGCACTCTATACCCTACACCCTACGCTCTATACCCTACACTCTATACCCTACACTCTAAACTCTATACCCTACACTCTATTCCATACATTCTATACCCTACACTCTATACCCTACACTGTAATCAGTACACTCTACACTCTATACCCTACACTCTATACCCTACACTCTATACCATACAATCCATACCCTACACTCTATACCCTACACTCTACACTCTATACCCTACACTCTATACCCTACACTCTAAACCCTACATTCTATACCCTACACTCTATACCCTACACTCTACACTCTATACCCTACAATCTATACCCTACACTCTATACCCTACACTCTATACCCTACACACTATACCCTACACTCTACACTCTATACCCTACACTCTATACCATACACTCTATACCCTACACTCTACACTCTATACCCTACACTCTATACCCTACACTCTATACCCTACACTCTACACTCTACACTCTATACCCTACACTCTATACCCTACACTCTATACTCTACACTCTATACCTACACTCTATACCCTACACTCTATACCCTACACTCTACACTCTATACCCTACACTCTATACCCTAAACTCTATACCCTACACTCTATAACCTAAACTCTATACCCTACACTCTATACCCTACACTCCATACCCTCCACTCTGTACTCTACACTCTATACCCTACACTCTATACCATACGCTCTATACCCTACACTCTATACCCGACACTCTATACCCTACACTATACACTCTATACCCTACACTCTACACTGTATACCATACACTCTATACCCTACACTCTATACCCTACACTCTACACTCTATTCCATGCACTCTATACCCTACACTCTATACCCTACACTCTACACTCTATACCCTACACTCTACACTCTATACCCTACATTCTATACCCTACACTCTAATCCCTACACTCTACACTCTATACCCTACACTCTATACCCTACACTCTATACCCTACACTATATACCCTACACTCTACACTCTATACCCTACACTCTATGCCCTACACTCTATACCCTACACTCTATACCCTACACTATATACCCTACACTCTACACTCTATACCCTACACTCTATACCATACACTATATACCCTACACTCTACACTCTATTCCCTACACTCTATACCCTTTACTCTATACCCTACACTCTATAACCTACACTATACACTCTATACCCTACACTCTACACTCTATACCATACACTCTATACTCTACACTCTATACCCTACAATCTATACCCTAAACTCTATACCCTACACTCTATACCCTACACTCTATACCATACAATCTATACCCTACACTCTATACCCTACACTCTATACCCTACACTCTACACTCTATACCCTACACTCTATAACATACACTCTATACCCTACACTCTATACCTGACACTCTATACCCTACACTCTACACCCTACACTCTACACTCTATACCGTACACTCTATACCCTACACTCTATACCCTACACTCTACACTTTATACCCTACACTCTATACCCTACACTCTATACCATACACTCTATACCCTTTACTCTATACCCTACACTCTATACCCTACACTATACACTCTATACCCTACACTCTACACTCTATACCATACACTCTATACCCTACACTCTATACCCTACACTCTACACTCTATACCCTACAATCTATACCCTACACTCTATACCCTACACTATACACTCTATACCCTACACTCTATAACATACACTCTATACCCTACACTCTATAACTTACACTCTGTACCCTACACTGTACACCCTACACTCTATACTCTACACTCTATACCCTACACTCTACACTCTATACCCTACAATCTATACCCTACACTCTATACCCTACACTCTATACCATACACTCTATACCCTACACTCTATACCCTACACTCTACACTCTATACCCTACACTCTATAACATACACTCTATACCCTACACTCTATAACTTACACTCTGTACCCTACACTGTACACCCTACACTCTATACTCTACACTCTATACCCTACACTCTATACCCTACACTCTACACTTTATACCCTACACTCTATACCCTACACTCTATACTCTACACTCTATACCCTACACTCTACACTCTATACCCTACACTCTATACCCTACACTCTATACCCTACACTCTATACTCTACACTCTATACCCTACACTCTACACTCTATACCATACACTCTATACCCTACACTCTACACTCTATACCCTATACTCTATACCCTGCACTCTATACCCTACACCCTACGCTCTATACCCTACACTCTATACCCTACACTCTATACTCTATACCCTACACTCTATTCCATACATTCTATACCCTACACTCTATACCCTACACTGTAATCAGTACACTCTATACCCTACACTCTATTCCCTACACTCTATAATATACACTCTATACCCTACACTCTATACCCTACACTCTACACTCTATTCCATGCACTCTATACCCTACACTCTATACCCTACACTCTACACGCTATACCCTACACTCTACACTCTATACTCTATACCCTGCACTCTATACCCTACACCCTACGCTCTATACCCTACACTCTATACCCTACACTCTAAACTCTATACCCTACACTCTATTCCATACATTCTATACCCTACACTCTATACCCTACACTGTAATCAGTACACTCTACACTCTATACCCTACACTCTATACCCTACACTCTATACCATACAATCCATACCCTACACTCTATACCCTACACTCTACACTCTATACCCTACACTCTATACCCTACACTCTAAACCCTACATTCTATACCCTACACTCTATACCCTACACTCTACACTCTATACCCTACAATCTATACCCTACACTCTATACCCTACACTCTATACCCTACACACTATACCCTACACTCTACACTCTATACCCTACACTCTATACCATACACTCTATACCCTACACTCTACACTCTATACCCTACACTCTATACCCTACACTCTATACCCTACACTCTACACTCTACACCCTACACTCTATACCCTACACTCTATACTCTACACTCTATACCTACACTCTATACCCTACACTCTATACCCTACACTCTACACTCTATACCCTACACTCTATACCCTAAACTCTATACCCTACACTCTATACCCTAAACTCTATACCCTACACTCTATACCCTACACTCCATACCCTCCACTCTGTACTCTACACTCTATACCCTACACTCTATACCATACGCTCTATACCCTACACTCTATACCCGACACTCTATACCCTACACTATACACTCTATACCCTACACTCTACACTGTATACCATACACTCTATACCCTACACTCTATACCCTACACTCTACACTCTATTCCATGCACTCTATACCCTACACTCTATACCCTACACTCTACACTCTATACCCTACACTCTACACTCTATACCCTACATTCTATACCCTACACTCTAATCCCTACACTCTACACTCTATACCCTACACTCTATACCCTACACTCTATACCCTACACTATATACCCTACACTCTACACTCTATACCCTACACTCTATGCCCTACACTCTATACCCTACACTCTATACCCTACACTATATACCCTACACTCTACACTCTATACCCTACACTCTATACCATACACTATATACCCTACACTCTACACTCTATTCCCTACACTCTATACCATACACTCTATACCCTTTACTCTATACCCTACACTCTATAACCTACACTATACACTCTATACCCTACACTCTACACTCTATACCATACACTCTATACTCTACACTCTATACCCTACAATCTATACCCTAAACTCTATACCCTACACTCTTTACCCTACACTCTATACCATACAATCTATACCCTACACTCTATACCCTACACTCTATACCCTACACTCTACACTCTATACCCTACACTCTATAACATACACTCTATACCCTACACTCTATACCTGACACTCTATACCCTACACTCTACACCCTACACTCTACACTCTATACCGTACACTCTATACCCTACACTCTATACCCTACACTCTACACTTTATACCCTACACTCTCAACCCTACACTCTATACCATACACTCTATACCCTTTACTCTATACCCTACACTCTATACCCTACACTATACACTCTATACCCTACACTCTACACTCTATACCATACACTCTATACCCTACACTCTATACCCTACACTCTACACTCTATACCCTACAATCTATACCCTACACTCTATACCCTACACTATACACTCTATACCCTACACTCTATAACATACACTCTATACCCTACACTCTATAACTTACACTCTGTACCCTACACTGTACACCCTACACTCTATACTCTACACTCTATACCCTACACTCTACACTCTATACCCTACAATCTATACCCTACACTCTATACCCTACACTCTATACCATACACTCTATACCCTACACTCTATACCCTACACTCTACACTCTATACCCTACACTCTATAACATACACTCTATACCCTACACTCTATAACTTACACTCTGTACCTACACTGTACACCCTACACTCTATACTCTACACTCTATACCCTACACTCTATACCCTACACTCTACACTTTATACCCTACACTCTATACCCTACACTCTATACTCTACACTCTATACCCTACACTCTACACTCTATACCCTACACTCTATACCCTACACTCTATACCCTACACTCTATACTCTATACCCTACACTCTATACCCTACAGGCTATACCCTACACTCTATACCCTACACTCTATACCCTACACTATATACTCTACACTCTACACCCTACACTCTGTACCCTACACTCTATACCCTACACTCTATACCCTACACACTATACCCTACACTCTACACTCTATACCTTACACTCCATACCCTACACGCTATACCATACACTCTATACCACACACTCTATACCCTACACTCTATACCATACACTCTACACTATATACACTACACTCTATACCCTACAATCTACACTCTATACCCTACACTCTACACTCGATACCCTACGCTCTATACCATACACTCTATACCCTAAACTCTATACCATACACACTATACCCTACACTCTATACCCTACACTCTATACCCTACACTCTATACGCTACACTCTACACTCTATACCCTACACTCTATACCATACACTCTATACCCTACACTCTATACCCTACACTCAATACCCTACACTCTATACCCTACACTCTATACCCTACACTCTACACTCTATACCCTAAACTCTACACTCTATACTCTACACTCTATACCCTACACTCTATACCCTACACTCTATACCCTACACTCTACACTCTATACCCTGGACTCTATACCATACACTCTATACCCTACACTCTATACCCTACACTCTATAACATACATTCTACACCCTACAATATATACCATACACTCTATACCCTACACTCTACACTCTATACCATACACTCTATACCCTACACTCTACACTTTATACCCTACACAATATACCCTACACTTTATAACCTACACTCTATACCCTACACGCTATACCCTACACTCTATACCCTACACTCTATACCCTACACTATATACCCTACACTCTACACCCTACACTCTATACCCTACACCCTATACCCTACACTTTATACCCTAATCTCTACACCCTACACTCTATACCCTACACTCTATACCCTACACTCTATACCCTACACTCTACACTCTATACCCTACACTCTATACCCTACACTCTATACCATACACTCTATACCATACACTTTATCCCCTACACTCTATACCATACACTCTACACTCTATACCCTACACTCTATACCCTACAATCTATACCATACACTCTATACCATACACTCTATACCCTACACTCTATCCCCTGCACTCTATACCATACACTCTACACTCTATACCTTACACTCTACACCCTACACTCTACACTCTATACCCTACACTCTATACCCTACACTCTACACTCTATACCCTACACTCTACACACTATACCCTACACTCTATACCCTACAATCTATACCATACACTCTATACCATACACTCTACACCCTACACTCTATACCCTACACTCTATACCCTACACTCTATACCCTACACTCTATACCCTACACTCTATACCATATACTCTATACCCTACACTCTATACCTCACACTCTACACTCTATCCCCTGCACTCTATACCATACACTCTACACTCTATACCCTACACTCTACACTATATACCCTACACTCTATACCCTACAATCTATACCATACACTCTATACCATACACTCTATACCCTACCCTCTATACCCTACACTCTACACTCTATACCCTACACTCTATACCCTACACTCTATACCCTATACTCTACACTCTATTCCCTACAATCTACACTCTATACCCTACACTCTATACCCTACAATCTATACCATACACTCTATACCATACACTCTATACCCTACACTCTATACCTCACACTCTACACTCTATCCCCTGCACTCTATACCATATACTCTACACTCTATACCCTACATTCTATACCCTACACTCTACACTCTATACCCTACACTCTATACCCTACACTCTACACTTTATACCCTACACTCTACACTCTATACCCTACACTCTATACCCTACAATCTATACCATACACTCCTTACCATACACTCTATACCCTACACTCTATACCTCACACTCTACACTCTATCTCCTACACTCTACACTCTATACCCTACAATCTATACCACACACTCTATACTATACACTCTATACCCTACCCTCTATACCCTACACTCTACACTCTATACCCTACACTCTATACCCTACACTCTAAACCCTACACTCTACACTCTATACCCTACACTCTATACCCTACACTCTATACCCTACAATCTATACCATACACTCTATACCATACACTCTATACCCTACACTCTATACCTCACACTCTACACTCTATCCCCTGCACTCTATACCATACACTCTACACTCTATACCCTACACTCTATACCCTACACTCTACATTCTATACCCTACACTCTACACTCTATACCCTACACTCTATACCCTACAATCTATACCATACACTCTATACCATACACTCTATACCCTACACTCTACACTCTATACCCTACACTCTACACCATACACTCTACACCATACACTCTATACCCTACCCTCTATACCTTTCACTCTATACCCTACACTTTACACAGTATACCCTACACTCTATACCCTACACTCTACACTCTATACCCTACACTCTATACCATACACTCTATACCCTACACTCTATACCCTACACTCTACACTCTATATCCTACACTCTATACCCTACACTCTATACCCTACACTCTACACTTTATACCCTCCACTCTATACCCTACACTCTATACCCTCCACTCTATACCCTACACTCTACACTCTACACCCTACACTCTACACTTTACACTCTATACCCTACACTCTACACTTTATACCCTACACTCTATACCCTACACTCTATACCCTACACTCTATACCATACACTCTATACCCTACACTCTATACCTCACACTCTACACTCTATCCCCTGCACTCTATACCATACACTCTACACTCTATACCCTACACTCTACACTATATACCCTACACTCTATACCCTACAATCTATACCATACACTCTACACTCTATACCCTACACTCTACACTATATACCATACACTCTATACCCTACCCTCTATACCCTACACTCTACACTCTATACCCTACACTCTATACCCTACACTCTATACCCTATACTCTACACTCTATTCCCTACATTCTACACTCTATACCCTACACTCTATACCCTACAATCTATACCATACACTCTATACCATACACACTATACCCTACACTCTATACCTCACACTCTACACTCTATCCCCTGCACTCTATACCATATACTCTACACTCTATACCCTACATTCTATACCCTACACTCTACACTCTATTCCCTACACTCTATACCCTACACTCTACACTTTATACCCTACACTCTACACTCTATACCCTACACTCTATACCCTACAATCTATACCATACACTCCTTACCATACACTCTATACCCTACACTCTATACCTCACACTCTACACTCTATCCCCTACACTCTACACTCTATACCCTACAATCTATACCACACACTCTATACCATACACTCTATACCCTACCCTCTATACCCTACACTCTACACTCTATACCCTACACTCTATACCCTACACTCTAAACCCTACACTCTACACTCTATACCCTACACTCTATACCCTACACTCTATACCCTACAATCTATACCATACACTCTATACCATACACTCTATACCCTACACTCTATACCTCACACTCTACACTCTATCCCCTGCACTCTATACCATACACTCTACACTCTATACCCTACACTCTATACCCTACACTCTACATTCTATACCCTACACTCTACACTCTATACCCTACACTCTATACCCTACAATCTATACCATAAACTCTATACCATCCACTCTATACCCTACACTCTACACTCTATACCCTACACTCTACACCATACACTCTACACCATACACTCTATACCCTACCCTCTATACCTTACACTCTATACCCTACACTCTACACAGTATACCCTACACTCTATACCCTACACTCTACACTCTATACCCTACACTCTATACCATACACTCTATACCCTACACTCTATACCCTACACTCTACACTCTATATCCTACACTCTATACCCTACACTCTATACCCTACACTCTACACTTTATACCCTACACTCTATACCCTACACTCTATACCCTCCACTCTATACCCTCCACTCTACACTCTACACCCTACACTCTACACTTTACACTCTATACCCTACACTCTACACTTTATACCCTACACTCTATACCCTACACTCTATACCCTACATTCTATACCCTACACGCTATACCCTACACTCTATACCCTACACTCTATACCCTACACTCTATACCCTACACTCTACACCCTACACTCTATACCCTACACCCTATACCCTACACTCTATACCCTACACTCTACACCCTACACTCTATACCCTACACTCTATACCCTACACTCTATACCCTACACTCTATACCCTACACTCTACACTCTATACCCTACACTCTACACTCTATACCCTACACTCAATACCCTACAATCTATACCATACACTCTATACCATACACTCTATACCATACACTCTATCCCCTACACTCTATACCATACACTCTACACTCTATACCCTACACTCTATACCCTACACTCTACACCCTACACTATATACCCTACACTCTACACTCTATACCCTACACTCTCTACTCTACACTCTATACCCTACACTCTACATTTTATACCCTACACTCTATACCCTACACTCTATACCCTACACTCTACATTTTATACCCTACACTCTATACCCTACACTCTATACCCTCCACTCTATACCCTACACTCTACACTCTACACCCTACACTCTACACTTTACACTCTATACCCTACACTCTATACCCTACACTCTACACTTTATACCCTACACTCTATACCCTACACTCTATACCCTACACGCTATACCCTACACTCTACACCCTACACTCTATACCCTACACCCTATACCCTACACTCTATACCCTACACTCTACACCCTACACTCTATACCCTACACTCTATACCCTACACTCTATACCCTACACTCTACACTCTATACCCTACACTGTACACTCTAAACACTACACTCTATACCCTACAATCTATACCATACACTCTATACCATACACTCTATCCCCTACAGTCTATACCATACACTCTACACTCTATACCCTACACTCTACACCCTACACTATATACCCTACACTCTACACTCTATACCCTACAATCTCTACCCTACACTCTATACCATACACTCTATACCATACACTCTGTCCCCTACACTCTATACCATACACTTTACACTCTATACCCTACTTTCTATACCCTACACTCTACACTCTATACCCTACACTCTATACCCTACACCTTACACTCTATACCCTACACTCTACACTCTATACCCTACACTCTACACCCTACACTCTATACCATACACTCTATACCCTACACTCTACACTCTATACCCTACACTCTACACTCTATACCATACACTCTATACCCTACACTCTATACTATACACTCTATACCCTACACTCTATACCCTACACTATACACTCTATACCCTACACTCTACACCATACACTCTATACCCTACACTCTATACTCTACGCTATACACTCTATACCCTACAATCTATACCTTACACTCTATACCCTACACTCTATACCCTACACTCTATACCCTACAATCTACACTCTATAACCTACACTCTATACCATACACTCTATATCCTACACTCTATACCCTACACTCTATACCCTACACTCTACACTCTACACCCTACACTCTATACCCTACACTCTATACCCTACACTCTATACCCTACACTCTACACTCTATACCCTACACTCTACACTCTAAACACTACACTCTATACCATACACTCTATACCATACACTCTATACCATTCACTCTATACCATACACTCTATCCCCTACAGTCTATACCATACACTCTACACTCTATACCCTACACTCTATACCCTACACTCTACACCCTACACTATATACCCTGCACTCTACACTCTATACCCTACAATCTCTACCCTACACTCTATACCATACACTCTATACCATACACTCTGTCCCCTACACTCTATACCATACACTTTACACTCTATACCCTACTTTCTATACCCTACACTCTACACTCTATACCCTACACTCTATACCCTACACTTTACACTCTATACCCTACACTCTACACTCCATACCCTACACTCTACACCCTACACTCTATACCATACACTCTATACCCTACACTCTACACTCTATACCCTACACTCTATACCCTACACTCTATACCCTACACCCTACACTCTTTACCCTACACTCTATACCCTACACTCTACACTCTATACCCTACACTCTATTCCATACACTCTATACCCTACACTCTATACCCTACACTCTACACTCTATACCCTACACTCTACACTTTACACTCTATACCCTACACTCTATACTCTATACCCTACACTCTATACCGTACATTCTACACTCTATACCCTACACAATATACCCTACACTCTAATCCCTACACTCTACACTCTATACCCTACACTCTATACCCTACACTCTATACCCTACACTCTACACCCTACACTCTATACCCTACACTCTATACCCTACACTCTATACCCTACACTCTACACTCTATACCCTACACTCTATACCATACACTCTACACTCTATTCCCTACACTCTATGCCATACACTCTATACCCTACACTCTATACCCTACACTATACACTCTATACCCTACACTCTACACTCTATACCATACACTCTATACCCTACACTCTATACCCTACACTCTACACTCTATACCCTACAATCTATACCCTACACTCTATACCCTACACTCTATACCCTACACTCTACACTCTATACCATACACTCTATACCCTACATTCTATACTATACACTCTATACCCTACACTCTATACCCTACACTATACACTCTATACCCTACACTCTACACCATACACTCTATACCCTACACTCTATACTCTACGCTATACACTCTATACCCTACAATTTATATCTTACACTCTATACCCTACACTCTATACCCTACACTTTATACCCTACACTCTACAATCTATAACCTACACTCTATACCATACACTCTATATCCTACACTCTATACCCTACACTCTATACCCTACACTCTACACTCTATACCCTACACTCTATACCATACACTCTATACCCTACACTCTATACCCTACACTCTATACCCTACACTCTACACTCTATACCCTACACTCTATACCATACACTCTATACCCTACACTCTATACCCTACACTCTACACTCTAAACTGTATACCATACACTCTATACCCTACACTCTACACCCTACACTCTATACCATACACTCTATACCCTACACTCTACACTCTATACCCTACACTCTATACCCTACACTCTATACCCTACACCCTACGCTCTATGCCCTACACTCTTTACCCTACACTCTACACTCTATACCCTACACTCTATTCCATACACTCTATACCCTACACTCTATACCCTACACTCTATACCCTACACTCTACCCCCTACAGATTATAGCTTACATTTTATACCCTACACTCTATACCTTACACTCTACACTCTATACCCTACACCCTACACTCTATACATAGTTAGTAAGGCCGAAAAAAGACATTTGTCCATCCAGTTCAGCCTATATTCCATCATAATAAATCCCCAGATCTACGTCCTTCTACAGAACCTAATAATTGTATGATACAATATTGTTCTGCTCCAGGAAGACATCCAGGCCTCTCTTGAACCCCTCGACTGAGTTCGCCATCACCACCTCCTCAGGCAAGCAATTCCAGATTCTCACTGCCCTAACAGTAAAGAATCCTCTTCTATGTTGGTGGAAAAACCTTCTCTCCTCCAGACGCAAAGAATGCCCCCTTGTGCCCGTCACCTTCCTTGGTATAAACAGATCCTCAGCGAGATATTTGTATTGTCCCCTTATATACTTATACATGGTTATTAGATCGCCCCTCAGTCGTCTTTTTTCAAGACTAAATAATCCTAATTTCGCTAATCTATCTGGGTATTGTAATTCTCCCATCCCCTTTATTAATTTTGTTGCCCTCCTTTGTACTCTCTCTAGTTCCATTATATCCTTCCTGAGCACCGGTGCCCAAAACTGGACACAGTACTCCATGTGCGGTCTAACTAGGGATTTGTACAGAGGCAGTATAATGCTCTCATCATGTGTATCCAGACCTCTTTTAATGCACCCCATGATCCTGTTTGCCTTGGCAGCTGCTGCCTGGCACTGGCTGCTCCAGGTAAGTTTATCATTAACTAGGATCCCCAAGTCCTTCTCCCTGTCAGATTTACCCAGTGGTTTCCCGTTCAGTGTGTAATGGTGATATTGATTCCCTCTTCCCATGTGTATAACCTTACATTTATCATTGTTAAACCTCATCTGCCACCTTTCAGCCCAAGTTTCCAACTTATCCAGATCCATCTGTAGCAGAATACTATCTTCTCTTGTATTAACTGCTTTACATAGTTTTGTATCATCTGCAAATATCGATATTTTACTGTGTAAACCTTCTACCAGATCATTAATGAATATGTTGAAGAGAACAGGTCCCAATACTGACCCCTGCGGTACCCCACTGGTCACAGCGACCCAGTTAGAGACTATACCATTTATAACCACCCTCTGCTTTCTATCACTAAGCCAGTTACTAACCCATTTACACACATTTTCCCCCAGACCAAGCATTCTCATTTTGTGTACCAACCTCTTGTGCGGCACGGTATCAAACGCTTTGGAAAAATCGAGATATACCACGTCCAATGACTCACCGTGGTCCAGTCTATAGCTTACCTCTTCATAAAAACTGATTAGATTGGTTTGACAGGAGCGATTTCTCATAAACCCATGCTGATATGGAGTTAAACAGTTATTCTCATTGAGATAATCCAGAATAACATCCCTCAGAAACCCTTCAAATATTTTACCAACAATAGAGGTTAGACTTACTGGCCTATAATTTCCAGGTTCACTTTTAGAGCCCTTTTTGAATATTGGCACCACATTTGCTATGCGCCAGTCCTGCGGAACAGACCCTGTCGCTATAGAGTCACTAAAAATAAGAAATAATGGTTTATCTATTACATTACTTAGTTCTCTTAGTACTCGTGGGTGTATGCCATCCGGACCTGGAGATTTATCTATTTTAATCTTATTTAGCCGGTTTCGCACCTCTTCTTGGGTTAGATTGGTGACCCTTAATATAGGGTTTTCATTGTTTCTTGGGATTTCACCTAGCATTTCATTTTCCACCGTGAATACCGTGGACAAGAAGGTGTTTAATATGTTAGCTTTTTCCTCGTCATCTACAACCATTCTTTCCTCACTATTTTTTAAGGGGCCTACATTTTCAGTTTTTATTCTTTTACTATTGATATAGTTGAAGAACAGTTTGGGATTAGTTTTACTCTCCTTAGCAATGTGCTTCTCTGTTTCCTTTTTGGCAGCTTTAATTAGTTTTTTAGTTTTAGTTTTTAGTTTTTAGTTTTATACCCTACACTCTATACCCAACACTCTATACCCTACACTCTATACCCTACACTCTACACCCTACACTTTATAGCTTACACTCTATACCCTACACTCTATACCCTAAACTCTATACCATACACTCTATACCCTAGACTCTATACCCTACACTCTATACCCTACACTCTACAACATACACTATATACCCTACCCTCTATACCTTACACTCTATACCCTACACTCTACACAGTATACCCTACAATCTATACCCTACACTCTACACTCTATACCCTACACTCTATACCATACACTCTATACCCTACACTCTATACCCTACACTCTACACTCTATACCCTACACTCTATACCCTACACTCTATACCCTACACTCTACACTTTATACCCTACACTCTATACCCTACACTCTATACCCTACACTCTATACCCTACACTCTATACCCTACACTCTACACTCTATACCCTACACTCTATACCCTACACTCTATACCCTACACTCTATACCCTACACTCTATACCCTACACTCTACACTTTATACCCTACACTCTATACCCTACACTCTATACCCTACACTCTATACACTACACTCTACACTCTATACCCCACACTCTATACCCTACACTCTACACTTTATACCCTACACTCTATACCCTACACTCTATACCCTACACTATATACCCTACACTCTATACCCTACACTCTACACTCTATACCCCACACTCTATACCCTACACTCTACACTTTATACCCTACAATCTATACCCTACACTCTATACCCTCCACTCTATACCATACACTCTACACTCTACACTCTATACCCTACACTCTATACCCTACACTCTATACCATACACTCTATACCCTACACTCTACACTCTATACCCTAGACTCTATACCATACACTCTATACCCTACACTCTATACCTTACACTCTAATCTCTATACCATACACTCTATACCCTACACTCTATAACATACATTCTACACCCAACAATCTATACCATACACTCTATACCCTACACTCTACACTCTATACCATACACTCTATACCCTACACTCTACACTTTATACCCTACACTCTATACCCTACACTCTATAACCTACACTCTATAACCTACACTCTATACCCTACACGCTATACCCTACACTCTATACCCTACACTCTATACCCTACACTATATACCCTACACTCTACACCCTACACTCTATACCCTACACCCTATACCCTACACTCTATACCCTAATCTCTACACCCTACACTCTATACCCTACACTCTATACCCTACACTATACCCTACACTCTACACTCTATACCCTACACTCTATACCCTACACTCTATACCATACACTCTATACCATACACTTTATCCCCTACACTCTATACCATACACTCTACACTCTATACCCTACACTCTATACCCTACACTCTGCACTCTATACCCTACACTCTATAACCTACACTCTACACTCTATACCCTACACTCTACACTCTATACCCTACACTCTATACCCTACAATCTATACCATACACTCTATACCCTACACTCTATACCCTACACTCTACACTCTATACCCTACACTCTACACTCTATACCCTACACTCTATGCCCTACAATCTATACCATACACTCTATACCATACACTCTATACCCTACACTCTATACCTCACACTCTACACTCTATCCCCTGCACTCTATACCATACACTCTACACTCTATACCCTACACTCTACACCCTACACTCTACACTCTATACCCTACACTCTATACCCTACACTCTACACTCTATACCATACACTCTATACCCTACACTCTATACCCAACACTCTATACCCTACACTCTATACCCTACACTCTACACCCTACACTTTATAGCTTACACTCTATACCCTACACTCTATACCCTAAACTCTATACCATACACTCTATACCCTAGACTCTATACCCTACACTCTATACCCTACACTCTACAACATACACTCTATACCCTACCCTCTATACCTTACACTCTATACCCTACACTCTACACAGTATACCCTACAATCTATACCCTACACTCTACACTCTATACCCTACACTCTATACCATACACTCTATACCCTACACTCTATACCCTACACTCTACACTCTATACCCTACACTCTATACCCTACACTCTATACCCTACACTCTACACTTTATACCCTACACTCTATACCCTACACTCTATACCCTACACTCTATACCCTACACTCTATACCCTACACTCTATACCCTACACTCTACACTCTATACCCTACACTCTATACCCTACACTCTATACCCTACACTCTATACCCTACACTCTACACTTTATACCCTACACTCTATACCCTACACTCTATACCCTACACTCTATACCCTACACTCTATACCCTGCACTCTATACCATACACTCTACACTCTATACCCTACACTCTACACCCTACACTCTACACTCTATACCCTACACTCTACACCCTACACTCTACACTCTATACCCTACACTCTATACCCTACACTCTATACCCTACACTCTATACCCTACACTCTATACCCTACACTCAATACCCTACAATCTATACCATACACTCTATACCCTACACTCTATACCCTACACTCTACACTCCATACCCCACACTCTATACCCTACACTCTATGCCCTACAATCTATACCATACACTCTATACCATACACTCTATACCCTACACTCTATACCTCACACTCTACACTCTATCCCCTGCACTCTATACCATACACTCTACACTCTATATCCTACACTCTACACCCTACACTCTACACTCTATACCCTACACTCTATACCCTACACTCTACACTCTATACCCTACACTCTACACTCTATACCCTACACTCTATACCCTACAATCTATACCATACACTCTATACCATACACTCTACACCCTACACTCTATACTCTACACTCTATACCCTACACTCTATACCCTACACTCTATACCATACACTCTATACCCTACACTCTATACCTCACACTCTACACTCTATCCCCTGCACTCTATACCATAAACTCTACACTCTATACCCTACACTCTACACTCTATACCTTACACTCTATACCCTACAATCTATACCATACACTCTATACCATACACTCTATACCCTACCCTCTATACCCTACACTCTACACTCTATACCCTACACTCTACACCCTACACTATATACCCTACACTCTACACTCTATACCCTACACTCTCTACTCTACACTCTATACCCTACACTCTATACCCTACACTCTACATTTTATACCCTACACTCTATACCCTACACTCTATACCCTACACTCTACATTTTATACCCTACACTCTATACCCTACACTCTATACCCTCCACTCTATACCCTACACTCTACACCCTACACTCTACACTTTACACTCTATACCCTACACTCTATACCCTACACTCTACACTTTATACCCTACACTCTATACCCTACACTCTATACCCTACACGCTATACCCTACACTCTACACCCTACACTCTATACCCTACACCCTATACCCTACACTCTATACCCTACACTCTACACCCTACACTCTATACCCTACACTCTATACCCTACACTCTATACCCTACACTCTACACTCTATACCCTACACTCTACACTCTAAACACTACACTCTATACCCTACAATCTATACCATACACTCTATACCATACACTCTATCCCCTACAGTCTATACCATACACTCTACACTCTATACCCTACACTCTATACCCTACACTCTACACCCTACACTATATACCCTACACTCTACACTCTATACCCTACAATCTCTACCCTACACTCTATACCATACACTCTATACCATGCACTCTGTCCCCTACACTCTATACCATACACTTTACACTCTATACCCTACTTTCTATACCCTACACTCTACACTCTATACCCTACACTCTATACCCTACACCTTACACTCTATACCCTACACTCTACACTCTATACCCTACACTCTACACCCTACACTCTATACCATACACTCTATACCCTACACTCTACACTCTATACCCTACACTCTACACTCTATACCATACACTCTATACCCTACACTCTATACTATACACTCTATACCCTACACTCTATACCCTACACTATACACTCTATACCCTACACTCTACACCATACACTCTATACCCTACACTCTATACTCTACGCTATACACTCTATACCCTACAATCTATACCTTACACTCTATACCCTACACTCTATACCCTACACTCTATACCCTACAATCTACACTCTATAACCTACACTCTATACCATACACTCTATATCCTACACTCTATACCCTACACTCTATACCCTACACTCTACACTCTACACCCTACACTCTATACCCTACACTCTATACCCTACACTCTATACCCTACACTCTACACTCTATACCCTACACTCTACACTCTAAACACTACACTCTATACCATACACTCTATACCATACACTCTATACCATACACTCTATCCCCTACAGTCTATACCATACACTCTACACTCTATACCCTACACTCTATACCCTACACTCTACACCCTACACTATATACCCTGCAGTCTACACTCTATACCCTACAATCTCTACCCTACACTCTATACCATACACTCTATACCATACACTCTGTCCCCTACACTCTATACCATACACTTTACACTCTATACCCTACTTTCTATACCCTACACTCTACACTCTATACCCTACACTCTATACCCTACACTTTACACTCTATACCCTACACTCTACACTCCATACCCTACACTCTACACCCTACACTCTATACCATACACTCTATACCCTACACTCTACACTCTATACCCTACACTCTATACCCTACACTCTATACCCTACACCCTACACTCTTTACCCTACACTCTATACCCTACACTCTACACTCTATACCCTACACTCTATTCCATACACTCTATACCCTACACTCTATACCCTACACTCTACACTCTATACCCTACACTCTACACTTTACACTCTATACCCTACACTCTATACTCTATACCCTACACTCTATACCGTACATTCTACACTCTATACCCTACACAATATACCCTACACTCTAATCCCTACACTCTACACTCTATACCCTACACTCTATACCCTACACTCTATACCCTACACTCTACACCCTACACTCTATACCCTACACTCTATACCCTACACTCTATACCCTACACTCTACACTCTATACCCTACACTCTATACCATACACTCTACACTCTATTCCCTACACTCTATGCCATACACTCTATACCCTACACTCTATACCCTACACTATACACTCTATACCCTACACTCTACACTCTATACCATACACTCTATACCCTACACTCTATACCCTACACTCTACACTCTATACCCTACAATCTATACCCTACACTCTATACCCTACACTCTATACCCTACACTCTACACTCTATACCATACACTCTATACCCTACATTCTATACTATACACTCTATACCCTACACTCTATACCCTACACTATACACTCTATACCCTACACTCTACACCATACACTCTATACCCTACACTCTATACTCTACGCTATACACTCTATACCCTACAATTTATACCTTACACTCTATACCCTACACTCTATACCCTACACTTTATACCCTACACTCTACACTCTATAACCTACACTCTATACCATACACTCTATATCCTACACTCTATACCCTACACTCTATACCCTACACTCTACACTCTATACCCTACACTCTATACCATACACTCTATACCCTACACTCTATACCCTACACTCTATACCCTACACTCTACACTCTATACCCTACACTCTATACCATACACTCTATACCCTACACTCTATACCCTACACTCTACACTCTAAACTGTATACCATACACTCTATACCCTACACTCTACACCCTACACTCTATACCATACACTCTATACCCTACACTCTACACTCTATACCCTACACTCTATACCCTACACTCTATACCCTACACCCTACGCTCTATGCCCTACACTCTATACTCTACACTCTACACTCTATACCCTACACTCTATTCCATACACTCTATACCCTACACTCTATACCCTACACTCTATACCCTACACTCTACACCCTACACCCTACACATTATAGCTTACATTTTATACCCTACACTCTATACCTTACACTCTACACTCTATACCCTACACCCTACACTCTATACCCTACACTCTATACCCAACACTCTATACCCTACACTCTATACCCTACACTCTACACCCTACACTTTATAGCTTACACTCTATACCCTACACTCTATACCCTAAACTCTATACCATACACTCTATACCCTAGACTCTATACCCTACACTCTATACCCTACACTCTACAACATACACTCTATACCCTACCCTCTATACCTTACACTCTATACCCTACACTCTACACAGTATACCCTACAATCTATACCCTACACTCTACACTCTATACCCTACACTCTATACCATACACTCTATACCCTACACTCTATACCCTACACTCTACACTCTATACCCTACACTCTATACCCTACACTCTATACCCTACACTCTACACTTTATACCCTACACTCTATACCCTACACTCTATACCCTACACTCTATACCCTACACTCTATACCCTACACTCTACACTCTATACCCTACACTCTATACCCTACACTCTATACCCTACACTCTATACCCTACACTCTATACCCTACACTCTACACTTTATACCCTACACTCTATACCCTACACTCTATACCCTACACTCTATACCCTACACTCTATACCCTACACTCTACACTCTATACCCCACACTCTATACCCTACACTCTACACTTTATACCCTACACTCTATACCCTACACTCTATACCCTACACTCTATACCCTACACTCTATACCCTACACTCTACACTCTATACCCCACACTCTATACCCTACACTCTACACTTTATACCCTACAATCTATACCCTACACTCTATACCCTCCACTCTATACCATACACTCTACACCCTACACTCTATACCCTACACTCTATACCCTACACTCTATACCATACACTCTATACCCTACACTCTACACTCTATACCCTAGACTCTATACCATACACTCTATACCCTACACTCTATACCCTACACTCTAATCTCTATACCATACACTCTATACCCTACACTCTATAACATACATTCTACACCCAACAATCTATACCATACACTCTATACCCTACACTCTACACTCTATACCATACACTCTATACCCTACACTCTACACTTTATACCCTACACTCTATACCCTACACTCTATAACCTACACTCTATAACCTACACTCTATACCCTACACGCTATACCCTACACTCTATACCCTACACTCTATACCCTACACTATATACCCTACACTCTACACCCTACACTCTATACCCTACACCCTATACCCTACACTCTATACCCTAATCTCTACACCCTACACTCTATACCCTACACTCTATACCCTACACTATACCCTACACTCTACACTCTATACCCTACACTCTATACCCTACACTCTATACCATACACTCTATACCATACACTTTATCCCCTACACTCTATACCATACACTCTACACTCTATACCCTACACTCTATACCCTACACTCTGCACTCTATACCCTACACTCTATAACCTACACTCTACACTCTATACCCTACACTCTACACTCTATACCCTACACTCTATACCCTACAATCTATACCATACACTCTATACCATACACTCTATACCCTACACTCTACACTCTATACCCTACACTCTACACTCTATACCCTACACTCTATGCCCTACAATCTATACCATACACTCTATACCATACACTCTATACCCTACACTCTATACCTCACACTCTACACTCTATCCCCTGCACTCTATACCATACACTCTACACTCTATACCCTACACTCTACACCCTACACTCTACACTCTATACCCTACACTCTATACCCTACACTCTACACTCTATACCCTACACTCTATACCCTACACTCTATACCCAACACTCTATACCCTACACTCTATACCCTACACTCTACACCCTACACTTTATAGCTTACACTCTATACCCTACACTCTATACCCTAAACTCTATACCATACACCCTATACCCTAGACTCTATACCCTACACTCTATACCCTACACTCTACAACATACACTCTATACCCTACCCTCTATACCTTACACTCTATACCCTACACTCTACACAGTATACCCTACAATCTATACCCTACACTCTACACTCTATACCCTACACTCTATACCATACACTCTATACCCTACACTCTATACCCTACACTCTACACTCTATACCCTACACTCTATACCCTACACTCTATACCCTACACTCTACACTTTATACCCTACACTCTATACCCTACACTCTATACCCTACACTCTATACCCTACACTCTATACCCTACACTCTACACTCTATACCCTACACTCTATACCCTACACTCTATACCCTACACTCTATACCCTACACTCTATACCCTACACTCTACACTTTATACCCTACACTCTATACCCTACACTCTATACCCTACACTCTATACCCTACACTCTATACCCCACACTCTACACTCTATACCCCACACTCTATACCCTACACTCTACACTTTATACCCTACACTCTATCCCCTACACTCTATACCATACACTCTATACCCTACACTCTATACCCTACACTCTACACTCTATACCCCACACTCTATACCCTACACTCTACACTTTATACCCTACACTCTATACCCTACACTCTATACCCTCCACTCTATACCATACACTCTACACCCTACACTCTATACCCTACACTCTATACCCTACACTCTATACCATACACTCTATACCCTACACTCTATACCCTACACTCTAATCTCTATACCATACACTCTATACCCTACACTCTATAACATAGATTCTACACCCAACAATCTATACCATACAATCTATACCCTACACTCTACACTCTATACCATACACTCTATACCCTACACTCTACACTTTATACCCTGCACTCTATACCCTACAATCTATAACCTACACTCTATAACCTACACTCTATACCCTACACGCTATACCCTACACTCTATACCCTACACTCTATACCCTACACTATATACCCTACACTCTACACCCTACACTCTATACCCTACACCCTATACCCTACACTCTATACCCTAATCTCTACACACTACATTCTATACCCTACACTCTATACCCTACACTCTACACTTTATACCCTACACTCTATACCCTACACTCTATACCCTACACTCTATACCCTACACTCTATACCCCACACTCTACACTCTATACCCCACACTCTATACCCTACACTCTACACTTTATACCCTACACTCTATACCCTACACTATATACCCTACACTCTACACCCTACACTCTATACCCTACACCCTATACCCTACACTCTATACCCTAATCTCTACACACTACACTCTATACCCTACACTCTATACCCTACACTCTACACTTTATACCCTACACTCTATACCCTACACTCTATACCCTACACTCTATACCCTACACTCTATACCCTACACTCTATACCCCACACTCTACACTCTATACCCCACACTTTATACCCTACACTCTACACTTTATACCCTACACTCTATACCCTACACTCTATACCATACACTCTATACCCTACACTCTATACCCTACACTCTACACTCTATACCCCACACTCTTTACCCTACACTCTACACTTTATACCCTACACTCTATACCCTACACTCTATACCCTCCACTCTATACCATACACTCTACACCCTACACTCTATACCCTACACTCTATACCCTACACTCTATACCATACACTCTATACCCTACACTCTACACTCTATACCCTAGACTCTATACCATACACTCTATACCCTACACTCTATACCCTACACTCTAATCTCTATACCATACACTCTATACCCTACACTCTATAACATACATTCTACACCCAACAATCTATACCATACACTCTATACCCTACACTCTACAATCTATACCATACACTCTATACCCTACACTCTACACTCTATAACCTACACTCTATACCCTACACGCTATAACCTACACTCTATACCCTACACTCTATACCCTACACTATATACCCTACACTCTACACCCTACACTCTATACCATACACCCTATACCCTACACTCTATACCCTAATCTCTACACACTACACTCTATACCCTACACTCTATACCCTACACTATACCCTACACTCTACACTCTATACCCTACACTCTATACCCTACACTCTATACCATACACTCTATACCATACACTTTATCCCCTACACTCTATACCATACACTCTACACTCTATACCCTACACTCTATACCCTACACTCTGCACTCTATACCCTACACTCTATAACCTACACTCTACACTCTATACCCTACACTCTACACTCTATACCCTACACTCTATACCCTACAATCTATACCATACACTCTATACCCTACACTCTATACCCTACACTCTACACTCTATACCCTACACGCTACACTCTATACCCTACACTCTATGCCCTACAATCTATACCATACACTCTATACCATACACTCTATACCCTACACTCTATACCTCACACTCTACACTCTATCCCCTGCACTCTATAAAATACACTCTACACTCTATACCCTACACTCTACACCCTACACTCTACACTCTATACCCTACACTCTATACCCTACACTCTACACTCTATACCCTACACTCTACACTCTATACTCTACACTCTATACCCTACAATCTATACCATACACTCTATACCATACACTCTACACCCTACACTCTATACCCTACACTCTATACCCTACACTCTATACCCTACACTCTATACCCTACACTCTATACCATACACTCTATACCCTACACTCTATACCTCACACTCTACACTCTATCCCCTGCACTCTATACCATACACTCTACACTCTATACCCTACACTCTCTACTCTATACCCTACACTCTATACCCTACAATCTATACCATACACTCTATACCATACACTCTATACCCTACCCTCTATACCCTACACTCTACACTCTATACCCTACACTCTATACCCTACACTCTATACCCTACACTCTACACTCTATACCCTACAATCTACACTCTATACCCTACACTCTATACCCTACAATCTATACCATACACTCTATACCATACACTCTATACCCTACACTGTATACTTCACACTCTACACTCTATCCCCTGCACTCTATACCATACACTCTACACTCTATACCCTACATTCTATACCCTACACTCTACACTCTATACCCTACACTCTACACTTTATACCCTACACTCTACACTCTATACCCTACACTCTATACCCTACACTCTATACCCTACAATCTATACCATACACTCCTTACCATACACTCTATACCCTACACTCTATACCTCACACTCTACACTCTATCCCCTACACTCTACACTCTATACCCTACACTCTATACCCTACAATCTATACCATACACTCTACACGCTATACCCTACACTCTATACCCTACACTCTAAACCCTACACTCTACACTCTATACCCTACACTCTACAGTCTATACCCTACACTCTATACCCTACAATCTATACCATACACTCTATACCATACACTCTATACCCTACACTCTGCACTCTATACCCTACACTCTATACCCTACAATCTATACCATACACTCCATACCATACACTCAATACCCTACACTCTATACTCTACACTCTATACCCTACACTCTACACACTATACCCTACACTCTATACCATACACTCTACACCCTACACTCTATACCCTACACTCTATACCCTACACTCTATACCATACACTCTATAGCCTACACTCTACACTCTATACCCTAGACTCTATACCATACACTCTATACCCTAGACTCTATACCATACACTCTATACCCTACACTCTATACCCTACACTCTAATCTCTATACCATACACTCTACACTCTATATCCTACACTCTATGCCCTACAATCTATACCATACACTCTATACCATACACTCTATACCCTACACTCTATACCTCACACTCTACACTCTATAACATACATTCTACACCCTACAATCTATACCATACACTCTATACCCTACACTCTACACTCTATACCATACACTCTATACCCTACACTCTACACTTTATACCCTACACTCTATACCCTACACTCTATAACCTACACTCTATACCCTACACGCTATACCCTACACTCTATACCCTACACTCTATACCCTACACTATATACCCTACACTCTACACCCTACACTCTATACCCTACACCCTATACCCTAAACTCTATACCCTAATCTCTACACCCTACACTCTATACCCTACAATCTATACCCTACACTCTATACCCTACACTCTACACTCTATACCCTACACTCTATACCATACACTCTATACCATGCACTTTATCCCCTACACTCTATACCATACACTCTACACTCTATACCCTACACTCTATACCCTTCACTCTGCACTCTATACCCTACACTCTATAACCTACACTCTACACTCTATACCCTACACTCTACACTCTATACCCTACACTCTATACCCTACAATCTATACCATACACTCTATACCATACACTCTATACCCTATACTCTATACCCTACACTCTACACTCTATACCCTACACTCTACACTCTATACCCTACTTTCTATGCCCTACAATCTATACCATACACTCTATACCATACACTCTATACCCTACACTCTATACCTCACACTCTACACTCTATCCCCTGCACTCTATACCATACACTCTACACTCTATACCCTACAGTCTACACCCTACACTCTACACTCTATACCCTACACTCTATACCCTACACTCTACACTCTATACCCTACACTCTACACTCTATACCCTACACTATATACCCTACAATCTATACCATACACTCTATACCATACACTCTACACCCTACACTCTATACCTTACACTCTATACCCTACACTCTATACCCTACACTCTATACCCTACAATCTATACCATACACTCTATACCCTACACTCTATACCCTACACTCTACACTCTATACCCCACACTCTATACCCTACACTCTATGCCCTACAATCTATACCATACACTCTATACCATACACTCTATACCCTACACTCTATACCTCACACTCTACACTCTATCCCCTGCACTCTATACCATACACTCTACACTCTATACCCTACACTCTACACCCTACACTCTACACTCTATACCCTACACTCTATACCCTACACTCTACACTCTATACCCTACACTCTACACTCTATACCCTACACTCTATACCCTACAATCTATACCATACACTCTATACCATACAATCTACACCCTACACTCTATACTCTACACTCTATACCCTACACTCTATGCCCTACACTCTATACCATACACTCTATACCCTACACTCTATACCTCACACTCTACACTCTATCCCCTGCACTCTATACCATACACTCTACACTCTATACCCTACACTCTACACTCTATACCTTACACTCTATACCCTACAATCTATACCATACACTCTATACCATACACTCTATACCCTACCCTCTATAACCTACACTCTACACTCTATACCCTACACTCTATACCCTACACTCTATACCCTACACTCTACACTCTATACCCTACAATCTACACTCTATACCCTACACTCTATACCCTACAATCTATACCATACACTCTATACCATACACTCTATACCCTACACTCTATACCTCACACTCTACACTCTATCCCCTGCACTCTATACCATACACTCTACACTCTATACCCTACATTCTATACACTACACTCTACACTCTATACCCTACACTCTACACTTTATACCCTACACTCTACACTCTATACCCTACACTCTATACCCTACACTCTATACCCTACAATCTATACCATACACTCCTTACCATACACTCTATACCCTGCACTCTATACCCTACAATCTATACCATACACTCTATACCATACACTCTATACCCTACCCTCTATACCCTACACTCTACACGCTATACCCTACACTCTATACCCTACACTCTAAACCCTACACTCTACACTCTATACCCTACACTCTACAGTCTATACCCTACACTCTATACCCTACAATCTATACCATACACTCTATACCATACACTCTATACCCTACACTCTGCACTCTATACCCTACACTCTATACCCTACAATCTATACCATACACTCCATACCATACACTCTATACCCTACACTCTATACTCTACACTCTATACCCTACACTCTACACACTATACCCTACACTCTATACCATACACTCTACACCCTACACTCTATACCCTACACTCTATACCCTACACTCTATACCATACACTCTATACCCTACACTCTACACTCTATACCCTAGACTCTATACCATACACTCTATACCCTAGACTCTATACCATACACTCTATACCCTACACTCTATACCCTACACTCTAATCTCTATACCATACACTCTACACTCTATATCCTACACTCTATGCCCTACAATCTATACCATACACTCTATACCATACACTCTATACCCTACACTCTATACCTCACACTCTACACTCTATAACATACATTCTACACCCTACAATCTATACCATACACTCTATACCCTACACTCTACACTCTATACCATACACTCTATACCCTACACTCTACACTTTATACCCTACACTCTATACTCTACACTCTATAACCTACACTCTATACCCTACACACTATACCCTACACTCTATACCCTACACTCTATACCCTACACTATATACCCTACACTCTACACCCTACACTCTATACCCTACACCCTATACCCTACACTCTATACCCTAATCTCTACACCCTACACTCTATACCCTACACTCTATACCCTACACTCTATACCCTACACTCTACACTCTATACCCTACACTCTATACCCTACACTCTATACCATACACTCTATACCATGCACGTTATCCCCTACACTCTATACCATACACTCTACACTCTATACCCTACACTCTATACCCTTCACTCTGCACTCTATACCCTACACTCTATAACCTACACTCTACACTCTATACCCTACACTCTACAGTCTATACCCTACACTCTATACCCTACAATCTATACCATACACTCTATACCATACACTCTATACCCTACACTCTATACCCTACACTATATACCCTACACTCTATACCCTACACTCTACACTCTATACCCCACACTCTATACCCTACACTCTACACTTTATACCCTACAATCTATACCCTACACTCTATACCCTCCACTCTATACCATACACTCTACACCCTACACTCTATACCCTACACTCTATACCCTACACTCTATACCATACACTCTATACCCTACACTCTACACTCTATACCCTAGACTCTATACCATACACTCTATACCCTACACTCTATACCCTACACTCTAATCTCTATACCATACACTCTATACCCTACACTCTATAACATACATTCTACACCCAACAATCTATACCATACACTCTATACCCTACACTCTACACTCTATACCATACACTCTATACCCTACACTCTACACTTTATACCCTACACTCTATACCCTACACTCTATAACCTACACTCTATAACCTACACTCTATACCCTACACGCTATACCCTACACTCTATACCCTACACTCTATACCCTACACTATATACCCTACACTCTACACCCTACACTCTATACCCTACACCCTATACCCTACACTCTATACCCTAATCTCTACACCCTACACTCTATACCCTACACTCTATACCCTACACTATACCCTACACTCTACACTCTATACCCTACACTCTATACCCTACACTCTATACCATACACTCTATACCATACACTTTATCCCCTACACTCTATACCATACACTCTACACTCTATACCCTACACTCTATACCCTACACTCTGCACTCTATACCCTACACTCTATAACCTACACTCTACACTCTATACCCTACACTCTACACTCTATACCCTACACTCTATACCCTACAATCTATACCATACACTCTATACCCTACACTCTATACCCTACACTCTACACTCTATACCCTACACTCTACACTCTATACCCTACACTCTATGCCCTACAATCTATACCATACACTCTATACCATACACTCTATACCCTACACTCTATACCTCACACTCTACACTCTATCCCCTGCACTCTATACCATACACTCTACACTCTATACCCCACACTCTACACCCTACACTCTACACTCTATACCCTACACTCTATACCCTACACTCTACACTCTATACCCTACACTCTATACCCTACACTCTATACCCAACACTCTATACCCTACACTCTATACCCTACACTCTACACCCTACACTTTATAGCTTACACTCTATACCCTACACTCTATACCCTAAACTCTATACCATACACTCTATACCCTAGACTCTATACCCTACACTCTATACCCTACACTCTACAACATACACTCTATACCCTACCCTCTATACCTTACACTCTATACCCTACACTCTACACAGTATACCCTACAATCTATACCCTACACTCTACACTCTATACCCTACACTCTATACCATACACTCTATACCCTACACTCTATACCCTACACTCTACACTCTATACCCTACACTCTATACCCTACACTCTATACCCTACACTCTACACTTTATACCCTACACTCTATACCCTACACTCTATACCCTACACTCTATACCCTACACTCTATACCCTACACTCTATACCCTACACTCTACACTCTATACCCTACACTCTATACCCTACACTCTATACCCTACACTCTATACCCTACACTCTATACCCTACACTCTACACTTTATACCCTACACTCTATACCCTACACTCTATACCCTACACTCTATACCCTACACTCTATACCCTACACTCTATACCCCACACTCTACACTCTATACCCCACACTCTATACCCTACACTCTACACTTTATACCCTACACTCTATACCCTACACTCTATACCATACACTCTATACCCTACACTCTATACCCTACACTCTATACCCCACACTCTATACCCTACACTCTACACTTTATACCCTACACTCTATACCCTACACTCTATGCCCTACACTCTATACCCTCCACTCTATACTATACACTCTACACCCTACACTCTATACCCTACACTCTATACCCTACACTCTATACCATACACTCTATACCCTACACTCTACACTCTATACCCTAGACTCTAAACCATACACTCTATACCCTACACTCTATACCCTACACTCTAATCTCTATACCATACACTCTATACCCTACACTCTATAACATACATTCTACACCCAACAATCTATACCATACAATCTATACCCTACACTCTACACTCTATACCATACACTCTATACCCTACACTCTACACTTTATACCCTGCACTCTATACCCTACAATCTATAACCTACACTCTATAACCTACACTCTATACCCTACACGCTATACCCTACACTCTATACCCTACACTCTATACCCTACACTCTATACCCTACACTCTACACCCTACACTCTATACCCTACACCCTATACCCTACACTCTATACCCTAATCTCTACACACTACACTCTATACCCTACACTCTATACCCTACACTCTACACTTTATACCCTACACTCTATACCCTACACTCTATACCCTACACTCTATACCCTACACTCTATACCCTACACTCTATACCCCACACTCTACACTCTATACCCCACACTCTATACCCTACACTCTACACTTTATACCCTACACTCTATACCCTACACTCTATACCATACACTCTATACCCTACACTATATACCCTACACTCTACACCCTACACTCTATACCCCACACTCTATACCCTACACTCTACACTTTATACCCTACACTCTATACCCTACACTCTATACCCTCCACTCTATACCATACACTCTACACCCTACACTCTATACCCTACACTCTATACCCTACACTCTATACCATACACTCTATACCCTACACTCTACACTCTATACCCTAGACTCTATACCATACACTCTATACCCTACACTCTATACCCTACACTCTAATCTCTATACCATACACTCTATACCCTACACTCTATAACATACATTCTACACCCAACAATCTATACCATACACTCTATACCCTACACTCTACACTCTATACCATACACTCTATACCCTACACTCTACACTTTATACCCTACACTCTATACCCTACAATCTATAACCTACACTCTATAACCTACACTCTATACCCTACACTCTATACCCTACACTATATACCCTACACTCTACACCCTACACTCTATACCCTACACCCTATACCCTACACTCTATACCCTAATCTCTACACACTACACTCTATACCCTACACTCTATACCCTACACTATACCCTACACTCTACACTCTATACCCTACACTCTATACCCTACACTCTATACCATACACTCTATACCATACACTTTATCCCCTACACTCTATACCATACACTCTACACTCTATACCCTACACTCTATACCCTACACTCTGCACTCTATACCCTACACTCTATAACCTACACTCTACACTCTATACCCTACACTCTACACTCTATACCCTACACTCTATACCCTACAATCTATACCATACACTCTATACCCTACACTCTATACCCTACACTCTACACTCTATACCCTACACGCTACACTCTATACCCTACACTCTATGCCCTACAATCTATACCATACACTCTATACCATACACTCTATACCCTACACTCTATACCTCACACTCTACACTCTATCCCCTGCACTCTATAAAATACACTCTACACTCTATACCCTACACTCTACACCCTACACTCTACACTCTATACCCTACACTCTATACCCTACACTCTACACTCTATACCCTACACTCTACACTCTATACCCTACACTCTATACCCTACAATCTATACCATACACTCTATACCATACACTCTACACCCTACACTCTATACCCTACACTCTATACCCTACACTCTATACCCTACACTCTATACCCTACACTCTATACCATACACTCTATACCCTACACTCTATACCTCACACTCTACACTCTATCCCCTGCACTCTATACCATACACTCTACACTCTATACCCTACACTCTACACTCTATACCCTACACTCTATACCCTACAATCTATACCATACACTCTATACCATACACTCTATACCCTACCCTCTATACCCTACACTCTACACTCTATACCCTACACTCTATACCCTACACTCTATACCCTACACTCTACACTCTATACCCTACAATCTACACTCTATACCCTACACTCTATACCCTACAATCTATACCATACACTCTATACCATACATTCTATACCCTACACTCTATACCTCACACTCTACACTCTATCCCCTGCACTCTATACCATACACTCTACACTCTATACCCTACATTCTATACCCTACACTCTACACTCTATACCCTACACTCTACACTTTATACCCTACACTCTACACTCTATACCCTACACTCTATACCCTACACTCTATACCCTACAATCTATACCATACACTCCTTACCATACACTCTATACCCTACACTCTATACCTCACACTCTACACTCTATCCCCTACACTCTACACTCTATACCCTACACTCCATACCCTACAATCTATACCATACACTCTATACCATACACTCTATACCCTACCCTCTATACCCTACACTCTACACGCTATACCCTACACTCTATACCCTACACTCTAAACCCTACACTCTACACTTTATACCCTACACTCTACAGTCTATACCCTACACTCTATACCCTACAATCTATACCATACACTCTATACCATACACTCTATACCCTACACTCTGCACTCTATACCCTACACTCTATACCCTACAATCTATACCATACACTCCATACCATACACTCAATACCCTACACTCTATACTCTACACTCTATACCCTACACTCTACACACTATACCCTACACTCTATACCATACACTCTACACCCTACACTCTATACCCTACACTCTATACCCTACACTCTATACCATACACTCTATGGCCTACACTCTACACTCTATACCCTAGACTCTATACCATACACTCTATACCCTAGACTCTATACCATACACTCTATACCCTACACTCTATACCCTACACTCTAATCTCTATACCATACACTCTACACTCTATATCCTACACTCTATGCCCTACAATCTATACCATACACTCTATACCATACACTCTATACCCTACACTCTATACCTCACACTCTACACTCTATAACATACATTCTACACCCTACAATCTATACCATACACTCTATACCCTACACTCTACACTCTATACCATACACTCTATACCCTACACTCTACACTTTATACCCTACACTCTATACCCTACACTCTATAACCTACACTCTATACCCTACAAGCTATACCCTACACTCTATACCCTACACTCTATACCCTACACTATATACCCTACACTCTACACCCTACACTCTATACCCTACACCCTATACCCTACACTCTATACCCTAATCTCTACACCCTACACTCTATACCCTACACTCTATACCCTACACTCTATACCCTACACTCTACACTCTATACCCTACACTCTATACCATACACTCTATACCATGCACTTTATCCCCTACACTCTATACCATACACTCTACACTCTATACCCTACACTCTATACCCTTCACTCTGCACTCTATACCCTACACTCTATAACCTACACTCTACACTCTATACCCTACACTCTACACTCTATACCCTACACTCTATACCCTACAATCTATACCATACACTCTATACCATACACTCTATACCCTATACTCTATACCCTACACTCTACACTCTATACCCTACACTCTACACTCTATACCCTACACTCTATGCCCTACAATCTATACCATACACTCTATACCATACACTCTATACCCTACACTCTATACCTCACACTCTACACTCTATCCCCTGCACTCTATACCATACACTCTACACTCTATACCCTACACTCTACACCCTACACTCTACACTCTATACCCTACACTCTATACCCTACACTCTACACTCTATACCCTACACTCTACACTCTATACCCTACACTATATACCCTACAATCTATACCATACACTCTATACCATACACTCTACACCCTACACTCTATACCCTACACTCTATACCCTACACTCTATACCCTACACTCAATACCCTACAATCTATACCATACACTCTATACCCTACACTCTATACCCTACACTCTACACTCTATACCCCACACTCTATACCCTACACTCTATGCCCTACAATCTATACCATACACTCTATACCATACACTCTATACCCTACACTCTATACCTCACACTCTACACTCTATCCCCTGCACTCTATACCATACACTCTACACTCTATATCCTACACTCTACACCCTACACTCTACACTCTATACCCTACACTCTATACCCTACACTCTATACCCTACACTCTACACTCTATACCCTACAATCTATACCATACACTCTATACCATACACTCTACACCCTACACTCTATACTCTACACTCTATACCCTACACTCTATACCCTACACTCTATACCATACACTCTATACCCTACACTCTATACCTCACACTCTACACTCTATCCCCTGCACTCTATACCATAAACTCTACACTCTATACCCTACACTCTACACTCTATACCTTACACTCTATACCCTACAATCTATACCATACACTCTATACCATACACTCTATACCCTACCCTCTATACCCTACACTCTACACTCTATACCCTACACTCTACACCCTACACTATATACCCTACACTCTACACTCTATACCCTACACTCTCTACTCTACACTCTATACCCTACACTCTATACCCTACACTCTACATTTTATACCCTACACTCTATACCCTACACTCTATACCCTACACTCTACATTTTATACCCTACACTCTATACCCTACACTCTATACCCTCCACTGTATACCCTACACTCTACACTCTACACCCTACACTCTACACTTTACACTCTATACCCTACACTCTATACCCTACACTCTACACTTTATACCCTACACTCTATACCCTACACTCTATACCCTACACGCTATACCCTACACTCTACACCCTACACTCTATACCCTACACCCTATACCCTACACTCTATACCCTACACTCTACACCCTACACTCTATACCCTACACTCTATACCCTACACTCTATACCCTACACTCTACACTCTATACCCTACACTCTACACTCTAAACACTATACTCTATACCCTACAATCTATACCATACACTCTATACCATACACTCTATCCCCTACAGTCTATACCATACACTCTACACTCTATACCCTACACTCTATACCCTACACTCTACACCCTACACTATATACCCTACACTCTACACTCTATACCCTACAATCTCTACCCTACACTCTATACCATACACTCTATACCATGCACTCTGTCCCCTACACTCTATACCATACACTTTACACTCTATACCCTACTTTCTATACCCTACACTCTACACTCTATACCCTACACTCTATACCCTACACCTTACACTCTATACCCTACACTCTACACTCTATACCCTACACTCTACACCCTACACTCTATACCATACACTCTATACCCTACACTCTACACTCTATACCCTACACTCTACACTCTATACCATACACTCTATACCCTACACTCTATACTATACACTCTATACCCTACACTCTATACCCTACACTATACACTCTATACCCTACACTCTACACCATACACTCTATACCCTACACTCTATACTCTACGCTATACACTCTATACCCTACAATCTATACCTTACACTCTATACCCTACACTCTATACCCTACACTCTATACCCTACAATCTACACTCTATAACCTACACTCTATACCATACACTCTATATCCTACACTCTATACCCTACACTCTATACCCTACACTCTACACTCTACACCCTACACTCTATACCCTACACTCTATACCCTACACTCTATACCCTACACTCTACACTCTATACCCTACACTCTACACTCTAAACACTACACTCTATACCATACACTCTATACCATACACTCTATACCATACACTCTATACCATACACTCTATCCCCTACAGTCTATACCATACACTCTACACTCTATACCCTACACTCTATACCCTACACTCTACACCCTACACTATATACCCTGCAGTCTACACTCTATACCCTACAATCTCTACCCTACACTCTATACCATACACTCTATACCATACACTCTGTCCCCTACACTCTATACCATACACTTTACACTCTATACCCTACTTTCTATACCCTACACTCTACACTCTATACCCTACACTCTATACCCTACACTTTACACTCTATACCCTACACTCTACACTCCATACCCTACACTCTACACCCTACACTCTATACCATACACTCTATACCCTACACTCTACACTCTATACCCTACACTCTATACCCTACACTCTATACCCTACACCCTACACTCTTTACCCTACACTCTATACCCTACACTCTACACTCTATACCCTACACTCTATTCCATACACTCTATACCCTACACTCTATACCCTACACTCTACACTCTATACCCTACACTCTACACTTTACACTCTATACCCTACACTCTATACTCTATACCCTACACTCTATACCGTACATTCTACACTCTATACCCTACACAATATACCCTACACTCTAATCCCTACACTCTACACTCTATACCCTACACTCTATACCCTACACTCTATACCCTACACTCTACACCCTACACTCTATACCCTACACTCTATACCCTACACTCTATACCCTAAACTCTACACTCTATACCCTACACTCTATACCATACACTCTACACTCTATTCCCTACACTCTATGCCATACACTCTATACCCTACACTCTATACCCTACACTATACACTCTATACCCTACACTCTACACTCTATACCCTACACTCTATACCCTACACTCTACACTCTATACCCTACAATCTATACCCTACACTCTATACCCTACACTCTATACCCTACACTCTACACTCTATACCATACACTCTATACCCTACATTCTATACTATACACTCTATACCCTACACTCTATACCCTACACTATACACTCTATACCCTACACTCTACACCATACACTCTATACCCTACACTCTATACTCTACGCTATACACTCTATACCCTACAATTTATACCTTACACTCTATACCCTACACTCTATACCCTACACTTTATACCCTACACTCTACACTCTATAACCTACACTCTATACCATACACTCTATATCCTACACTCTATACCCTACACTCTATACCCTACACTCTACACTCTATACCCTACACTCTATACCATACACTCTATACCCTACACTCTACACTCTATACCCTAGACTCTAAACCATACACTCTATACCCTACACTCTATACCCTACACTCTAATCTCTATACCATACACTCTATACCCTACACTCTATAACATACATTCTACACCCAACAATCTATACCATACAATCTATACCCTACACTCTACACTCTATACCATACACTCTATACCCTACACTCTACACTTTATACCCTGCACTCTATACCCTACAATCTATAACCTACACTCTATAACCTACACTCTATACCCTACACGCTATACCCTACACTCTATACCCTACACTCTATACCCTACACTCTATACCCTACACTCTACACCCTACACTCTATACCCTACACCCTATACCCTACACTCTATACCCTAATCTCTACACACTACACTCTATACCCTACACTCTATACCCTACACTCTACACTTTATACCCTACACTCTATACCCTACACTCTATACCCTACACTCTATACCCTACACTCTATACCCTACACTCTATACCCCACACTCTACACTCTATACCCCACACTCTATACCCTACACTCTACACTTTATACCCTACACTGTATACCCTACACTCTATACCATACACTCTATACCCTACACTATATACCCTACACTCTACACCCTACACTCTATACCCCACACTCTATACCCTACACTCTACACTTTATACCCTACACTCTATACCCTACACTCTATACCCTCCACTCTATACCATACACTCTACACCCTACACTCTATACCCTACACTCTATACCCTACACTCTATACCATACACTCTATACCCTACACTCTACACTCTATACCCTAGACTCTATACCATACACTCTATACCCTACACTCTATACCCTACACTCTAATCTCTATACCATACACTCTATACCCTACACTCTATAACATACATTCTACACCCAACAATCTATACCATACACTCTATACCCTACACTCTACACTCTATACCATACACTCTATACCCTACACTCTACACTTTATACCCTACACTCTATACCCTACAATCTATAACCTACACTCTATAACCTACACTCTATACCCTACACGCTATAACCTACACTCTATACCCTACACTCTATACCCTACACTATATACCCTACACTCTACACCCTACACTCTATACCCTACACCCTATACCCTACACTCTATACCCTAATCTCTACACACTACACTCTATACCCTACACTCTATACCCTACACTATACCCTACACTCTACACTCTATACCCTACACTCTATACCCTACACTCTATACCATACACTCTATACCATACACTTTATCCCCTACACTCTATACCATACACTCTACACTCTATACCCTACACTCTATACCCTACACTCTGCACTCTATACCCTACACTCTATAACCTACACTCTACACTCTATACCCTACACTCTACACTCTATACCCTACACTCTATACCCTACAATCTATACCATACACTCTATACCCTACACTCTATACCCTGCACTCTACACTCTATACCCTACACGCTACACTCTATACCCTACACTCTATGCCCTACAATCTATACCATACACTCTATACCATACACTCTATACCCTACACTCTATACCTCACACTCTACACTCTATCCCCTGCACTCTATAAAATACACTCTACACTCTATACCCTACACTCTACACCCTACACTCTACACTCTATACCCTACACTCTATACCCTACACTCTACACTCTATACCCTACACTCTACACTCTATACCCTACACTCTATACCCTACAATCTATACCATACACTCTATACCATACACTCTACACCCTACACTCTATACCCTACACTCTATACCCTACACTCTATACCCTACACTCTATACCCTACACTCTATACCATACACTCTATACCCTACACTCTATACCTCACACTCTACACTCTATCCCCTGCACTCTATACCATACACTCTACACTCTATACCCTACACTCTACACTCTATACCCTACACTCTATACCCTACAATCTATACCATACACTCTATACCATACACTCTATACCCTACCCTCTATACCCTACACTCTACACTCTATACCCTACACTCTATACCCTACACTCTATACCCTACACTCTACACTCTATACCCTACAATCTACACTCTATACCCTAAACTCTATACCCTACAATCTATACCATACACTCTATACCATACACTCAATACCCTACACTCTATACCTCACACTCTACACTCTATCCCCTGCACTCTATACCATACACTCTACACTCTATACCCTACATTCTATACCCTACACTCTACACTCTATACCCTACACTCTACACTTTATACCCTACACTCTACACTCTATACCCTACACTCTATACCCTACACTCTATACCCTACAATCTATACCATACACTCCTTACCATACACTCTATACCCTACACTCTATACCTCACACTCTACACTCTATCCCCTACACTCTACACTCTATACCCTACACTCTATACCCTACAATCTATACCATACACTCTATACCATACACTCTATACCCTACCCTCTATACCCTACACTCTACACGCTATACCCTACACTCTATACCCTACACTCTAAACCCTACACTCTACACTTTATACCCTACACTCTACAGTCTATACCCTACACTCTATACCCTACAATCTATACCATACACTCTGTACCATACACTCTATACCCTACACTCTGCACTCTATACCCTACACTCTATACCCTACAATCTATACCATACACTCCATACCATACACTCAATACCCTACACTCTATACTCTACACTCTATACCCTACACTCTACACACTATACCCTACACTCTATACCATACACTCTACACCCTACACTCTATACCCTACACTCTATACCCTACACTCTATACCATACACTCTATAGCCTACACTCTACACTCTATACCCTAGACTCTATACCATACACTCTATACCCTAGACTCTATACCATACACTCTATACCCTACACTCTATACCCTACACTCTAATCTCTATACCATACACTCTACACTCTATATCCTACACTCTATGCCCTACAATCTATACCATACACTCTATACCATACACTCTATACCCTACACTCTATACCTCACACTCTACACTCTATAACATACATTCTACACCCTACAATCTATACCATACACTCTATACCCTACACTCTACACTCTATACCATACACTCTATACCCTACACTCTACACTTTATACCCTACACTCTATACCCTACACTCTATAACCTACACTCTATACCCTACAAGCTATACCCTACACTCTATACCCTACACTCTATACCCTACACTATATACCCTACACTCTACACCCTACACTCTATACCCTACACCCTATACCCTACACTCTATACCCTAATCTCTACACCCTACACTCTATACCCTACACTCTATACCCTACACTCTATACCCTACACTCTACACTCTATACCCTACACTCTATACCATACACTCTATACCATGCACTTTATCCCCTACACTCTATACCATACACTCTACACTCTATACCCTACACTCTATACCCTTCACTCTGCACTCTATACCCTACACTCTATAACCTACACTCTACACTCTATACCCTACACTCTACACTCTATACCCTACACTCTATACCCTACAATCTATACCATACACTCTATACCATACACTCTATACCCTATACTCTATACCCTACACTCTACACTCTATACCCTACACTCTACACTCTATACCCTACACTCTATGCCCTACAATCTATACCATACACTCTATACCATACACTCTATACCCTACACTCTATACCTCACACTCTACACTCTATCCCCTGCACTCTATACCATACACTCTACACTCTATACCCTACACTCTACACCCTACACTCTACACTCTATACCCTACACTCTATACCCTACACTCTACACTCTATACCCTACACTCTACACTCTATACCCTACACTATATACCCTACAATCTATACCATACACTCTATACCATACACTCTACACCCTACACTCTATACCCTACACTCTATACCCTACACTCTATACCCTACACTCAATACCCTACAATCTATACCATACACTCTATACCCTACACTCTATACCCTACACTCTACACTCTATACCCCACACTCTATACCCTACACTCTATGCCCTACAATCTATACCATACACTCTATACCATACACTCTATACCCTACACTCTATACCTCACACTCTACACTCTATCCCCTGCACTCTATACCATACACTCTACACTCTATATCCTACACTCTACACCCTACACTCTACACTCTATACCCTACACTCTATACCCTACACTCTACACTCTATACCCTACACTCTACACTCTATACCCTACACTCTATACCCTACAATCTATACCATACACTCTATACCATACACTCTACACCCTACACTCTATACTCTACACTCTATACCCTACACTCTATACCCTACACTCTATACCATACACTCTATACCCTACACTCTATACCTCACACTCTACACTCTATCCCCTGCACTCTATACCATAAACTCTACACTCTATACCCTACACTCTACACTCTATACCTTACACTCTATACCCTACAATCTATACCATACACTCTATACCATACACTCTATACCCTACCCTCTATACCCTACACTCTACACTCTATACCCTACACTCTACACCCTACACTATATACCCTACACTCTACACTCTATACCCTACACTCTCTACTCTACACTCTATACCAAACACTCTATACCCTACACTCTACATTTTATACCCTACACTCTATACCCTACACTCTATACCCTACACTCTACATTTTATACCCTACACTCTATACCCTACACTCTATACCCTCCACTGTATACCCTACACTCTACACTCTACACCCTACACTCTACACTTTACACTCTATACCCTACACTCTATACCCTACACTCTACACTTTATACCCTACACTCTATACCCTACACTCTATACCCTACACGCTATACCCTACACTCTACACCCTACACTCTATACCCTACACCCTATACCCTACACTCTATACCCTACACTCTACACCCTACACTCTATACCCTACACTCTATACCCTACACTCTATACCCTACACTCTACACTCTATACCCTACACTCTACACTCTAAACACTACACTCTATACCCTACAATCTATACCATACACTCTATACCATACACTCTATCCCCTACAGTCTATACCATACACTCTACACTCTATACCCTACACTCTATACCCTACACTCTACACCCTACACTATATACCCTACACTCTATACCCTACAATCTCTACCCTACACTCTATACCATACACTCTATACCATGCACTCTGTCCCCTACACTCTATACCATACACTTTACACTCTATACCCTACTTTCTATACCCTACACTCTACACTCTATACCCTACACTCTATACCCTACACCTTACACTCTATACCCTACACTCTACACTCTATACCCTACACTCTACACCCTACACTCTATACCATACACTCTATACCCTACACTCTACACTCTATACCCTACACTCTACACTCTATACCATACACTCTATACCCTACACTCTATACTATACACTCTATACCCTACACTCTATACCCTACACTATACACTCTATACCCTACACTCTACACCATACACTCTATACCCTACACTCTATACTCTACGCTATACACTCTATACCCTACAATCTATACCTTACACTCTATACCCTACACTCTATACCCTACACTCTATACCCTACAATCTACACTCTATAACCTACACTCTATACCATACACTCTATATCCTACACTCTATACCCTACACTCTATACCCTACACTCTACACTCTACACCCTACACTCTATACCCTACACTCTATACCCTACACTCTATACCCTACACTCTACACTCTATACCCTACACTCTACACTCTAAACACTACACTCTATACCATACACTCTATACCATACACTCTATACCATACACTCTATCCCCTACAGTCTATACCATACACTCTACACTCTATACCCTACACTCTATACCCTACACTCTACACCCTACACTATATACCCTGCAGTCTACACTCTATACCCTACAATCCCTACCCTACACTCTATACCATACACTCTATACCATACACTCTGTCCCCTACACTCTATACCATACACTTTACACTCTATACCCTACTTTCTATACCCTACACTCTACACTCTATACCCTACACTCTATACCCTACACTTTACACTCTATACCCTACACTCTACACTCCATACCCTACACTCTACACCCTACACTCTATACCATACACTCTATACCCTACACTCTACACTCTATACCCTACACTCTATACCCTACACTCTATACCCTACACCCTACACTCTTTACCCTACACTCTATACCCTACACTCTACACTCTATACCCTACACTCTATTCCATACACTCTATACCCTACACTCTATACCCTACACTCTACACTCTATACCCTACACTCTACACTTTACACTCTATACCCTACACTCTATACTCTATACCCTACACTCTATACCGTACATTCTACACTCTATACCCTACACAATATACCCTACACTCTAATCCCTACACTCTACACTCTATACCCTACACTCTATACCCTACACTCTATACCCTACACTCTACACCCTACACTCTATACCCTACACTCTATACCCTACACTCTATACCCTACACTCTACACTCTATACCCTACACTCTATACCATACACTCTACACTCTATTCCCTACACTCTATGCCATACACTCTATACCCTACACTCTATACCCTACACTATACACTCTATACCCTACACTCTACACTCTATACCATACACTCTATACCCTACACTCTATACCCTACACTCTACACTCTATACCCTACAATCTATACCCTACACTCTATACCCTACACTCTATACCCTACACTCTACACTCTATACCATACACTCTATACCCTACATTCTATACTATACACTCTATACCCTACACTCTATACCCTACACTATACACTCTATACCCTACACTCTACACCATACACTCTATACCCTACACTCTATACTCTACGCTATACACTCTATACCCTACAATTTATACCTTACACTCTATACCCTACACTCTATACCCTACACTCTATACCCTACACTTTAAACCCTACACTCTACACTCTATAACCTACACTCTATACCATACACTCTATATCCTACACTCTATACCCTACACTCTATACCCTACACTCTACACTCTATACCCTACACTCTATGCCATACACTCTATACCCTACACTCTATACCCTACACTCTATACCCTACACTCTACACTCTATACCCTACACTCTATACCATACACTCTATACCCTACACTCTATACCCTACACTCTACACTCTAAACTGTATACCATACACTCTATACCCTACACTCTACACCCTACACTCTATACCATACACTCTATACCCTACACTCTACACTCTATACCCTACACTCTATACCCTACACTCTATACCCTACACCCTACGCTCTATGCCCTACACTCTATACCCTACACTCTACACTCTATACCCTACACTCTATTCCATACACTCTATACCCTACACTCTATACCCTACACTCTATACCCTACACTCTACACCCTACACATTATAGCTTACATTTTATACCCTACACTCTATACCTTACACTCTACACTCTATACCCTACACCCTACACTCTATACCCTACACTCTGTACCCAACACTCTATACCCTACACTCTATACCCTACACTCTACACCCTACACTTTATAGCTTACACTCTATACCCTACACTCTATACCATAAACTCTATACCATACACTCTATACCCTAGACTCTATACCCTACACTCTATACCCTACACTCTACAACATACACTCTATACCCTACCCTCTATACCTTACACTCTATACCCTACACTCTACACAGTATACCCTACAATCTATACCCTACACTCTACACTCTATACCCTACACTCTATACCATACACTCTATACCCTACACTCTATATCCTACACTCTACACTCTATACCCTACACTCTATACCCTACACTCTATACCCTACACTCTACACTTTATACCCTACACTCTATACCCTACACTCTATACCCTACACTCTATACCCTACACTCTATACCCTACACTCTACACTCTATACCCTACACTCTATACCCTACACTCTATACCCTACACTCTATACCCTACACTCTATACCCTACACTCTACACTTTATACCCTACACTCTATACCCTACACTCTATACCCTACACTCTATACCCTACACTCTATACCCTACACTTTACACTCTATACCCTACACTCTACACTCTATACCCCACACTCTATACCCTACACTCTACACTTTATACCCTACACTCTATACCCTACACTCTATACCCTACACTCTATACCCTACACTCTATACCCTACACTCTACACTCTATACCCCACACTCTATACCCTACACTCTACACTTTATACCCTACAATCTATACCCTACACTCTATACCCTCCACTCTATACCATACACTCTACACCCTACACTCTATACCCTACACTCTATACCCTACACTCTATACCATACACTCTATACCCTACACTCTACACTCTATACCCTAGACTCTATACCATACACTCTATACCCTACACTCTATACCCTACACTCTAATCTCTATACCATACACTCTATACCCTACACTCTATAACATACATTCTACACCCAACAATCTATACCATACACTCTATACCCTACACTCTACACTCTATACCATACACTCTATACCCTACACTCTACACTTTATACCCTACACTCTATACCCTACACTCTATAACCTACACTCTATAACCTACACTCTATACCCTACACGCTATACCCTACACTCTATACCCTACACTCTATACCCTACACTATATACCCTACACTCTACACCCTACACTCTATACCCTACACCCTATACCCTACACTCTATACCCTAATCTCTACACCCTACACTCTATACCCTACACTCTATACCCTACACTATACCCTACACTCTACACTCTATACCCTACACTCTATACCCTACACTCTATACCATACACTCTATACCATACACTTTATCCCCTACACTCTATACCATACACTCTACACTCTATACCCTACACTCTATACCCTACACTCTGCACTCTATACCCTACACTCTATAACCTACACTCTACACTCTATACCCTACACTCTACACTCTATACCCTACACTCTATACCCTACAATCTATACCATACACTCTATACCATACACTCTATACCCTACACTCTACACTCTATACCCTATACTCTACACTCTATACCCTACACTCTATGCCCTACAATCTATACCATACACTCTATACCATACACTCTATACCCTACACTCTATACCTCACACTCTACACTCTATCCCCTGCACTCTATACCATACACTCTACACTCTATACCCTACACTCTACACCCTACACTCTACACTCTATACCCTACACTCTATACCCTACACTCTACACTCTATACCCTACACTCTATACCCTACACTCTATACCCAACACTCTATACCCTACACTCTATACCCTACACTCTACACCCTACACTTTATAGCTTACACTCTATACCCTACACTCTATACCCTAAACTCTATACCATACACTCTATACCCTAGACTCTATACCCTACACTCTATACCCTACACTCTACAACATACACTCTATACCCTACCCTCTATACCTTACACTCTATACCCTACACTCTACACAGTATACCCTACAATCTATACCCTACACTCTAAACTCTATACCCTACACTCTATACCATACACTCTATACCCTACACTCTATACCCTACACTCTACACTCTATACCCTACACTCTATACCCTACACTCTATACCCTACACTCTAAACTTTATACCCTACACTCTATACCCTACACTCTATACCCTACACTCTATACCCTACACTCTATACCCTACACTCTACACTCTATACCCTACACTCTATACCCTACACTCTATACCCTACACTCTATACCCTACACTCTATACCCTACACTCTACACTTTATACCCTACACTCTATACCCTACACTCTATACCCTACACTCTATACCCTACACTCTATACCCTACACTCTATACCCCACACTCTACACTCTATACCCCACACTCTATACCCTACACTCTACACTTTATACCCTACACTCTATACCCTACACTCTATACCATACACTCTATACCCTACACTCTATACCCTACACTCTACACTCTATACCCCACACTCTATACCCTACACTCTACACTTTATACCCTACACTCTATACCCTACACTCTATACCCTCCACTCTATACCATACACTCTACACCCTACACTCTATACCCTACACTCTATACCCTACACTCTATACCATACACTCTATACCCTACACTCTATACCCTACACTCTAATCTCTATACCATACACTCTATACCCTACACTCTATAACATAGATTCTACACCCAACAATCTATACCATACAATCTATACCCTAAACTCTACACTCTATACCATACACTCTATACCCTACACTCTACACTTTATACCCTGCACTCTATACCCTACAATCTATAACCTACACTCTATAACCTACACTCTATACCCTACACGCTATACCCTACACTCTATACCCTACACTCTATACCCTACACTATATACCCTACACTCTACACCCTACACTCTATACCCTACACCCTATACCCTACACTCTATACCCTAATCTCTACACACTACATTCTATACCCTACACTCTATACCCTACACTCTACACTTTATACCCTACACTCTATACCCTACACTCTATACCCTACACTCTATACCCTACACTCTATACCCCACACTCTACACTCTATACCCCACACTCTATACCCTACACTCTACACTTTATACCCTACACTCTATACCCTACACTATATACCCTACACTCTACACCCTACACTCTATACCCTACACCCTATACCCTACACTCTATACCCTAATCTCTACACACTACACTCTATACCCTACACTCTATACCCTACACTCTACACTTTATACCCTACACTCTATACCCTACACTCTATACCCTACACTCTATACCCTACACTCTATACCCTACACTCTATACCCCACACTCTACACTCTATACCCCACACTTTATACCCTACACTCTACACTTTATACCCTACACTCTATACCCTACACTCTATACCATACACTCTATACCCTACACTCTATACCCTACACTCTACACTCTATACCCCACACTCTTTACCCTACACTCTACACTTTATACCCTACACTCTATACCCTACACTCTATACCCTCCACTCTATACCATACACTCTACACCCTACACTCTATACCCTACACTCTATACCCTACACTCTATACCATACACTCTATACCCTACACTCTACACTCTATACCCTAGACTCTATACCATACACTCTATACCCTACACTCTATACCCTACACTCTAATCTCTATACCATACACTCTATACCCTACACTCTATAACATACATTCTACACCCAACAATCTATACCATACACTCTATACCCTACACTCTACACTCTATACCATACACTCTATACCCTACACTCTACACTTTATACCCTACACTCTATACCCTACAATCTATAACCTACACTCTATAACCTACACTCTATACCCTACACGCTATAACCTACACTCTATACCCTACACTCTATACCCTACACTATATACCCTACACTCTACACCCTACACTCTATACCATACACCCTATACCCTACACTCTATACCCTAATCTCTACACACTACACTCTATACCCTACACTCTATACCCTACACTATACCCTACACTCTACACTCTATACCCTACACTCTATACCCTACACTCTATACCATACACTCTATACCATACACTTTATCCCCTACACTCTATACCATACACTCTACACTCTATACCCTACACTCTATACCCTACACTCTGCACTCTATACCCTACACTCTATAACCTACACTCTACACTCTATACCCTACACTCTACACTCTATACCCTACACTCTATACCCTACAATCTATACCATACACTCTATACCCTACACTCTATACCCTACACTCTACACTCTATACCCTACACGCTACACTCTATACCCTACACTCTATGCCCTACAATCTATACCATACACTCTATACCATACACTCTATACCCTACACTCTATACCTCACACTCTACACTCTATCCCCTGCACTCTATAAAATACACTCTACACTCTATACCCTACACTCTACACCCTACACTCTACACTCTATACCCTACACTCTATACCCTACACTCTACACTCTATACCCTACACTCTACACTCTATACCCTACACTCTATACCCTACAATCTATACCATACACTCTATACCATACACTCTACACCCTACACTCTATACCCTACACTCTATACCCTACACTCTATACCCTACACTCTGTACCCTACACTCTATACCATACACTCTATACCCTACACTCTATACCTCACACTCTACACTCTATCCCCTGCACTCTATACCATACACTCTACACTCTATACCCTACACTCTCTACTCTATACCCTACACTCTATACCCTACAATCTATACCATACACTCTATACCATACACTCTATACCCTGCCCTCTATACCCTACACTCTACACTCTATACCCTACACTCTATACCCTACACTCTATACCCTACACTCTACACTCTATACCCTACAATCTACACTCTATACCCTACACTCTATACCCTACAATCTATACCATACACTCTATACCATACACTCTATACCCTACACTGTATACTTCACACTCTACACTCTATCCCCTGCACTCTATACCATACACTCTACACTCTATACCCTACATTCTATACCCTACACTCTACACTCTATACTCTACACTCTACACTTTATACCCTACACTCTACACTCTATACCCTACACTCTATACCCTACACTCTATACCCTACAATCTATACCATACACTCCTTACCATACACTCTATACCCTACACTCTATACCTCACACTCTACACTCTATCCCCTACACTCTACACTCTATACCCTACACTCTATACCCTACAATCTATACCATACACTCTATACCATACACTCTATACCCTACCCTCTATACCCTACACTCTACACGCTATACCCTACACTCTATACCCTACACTCTAAACCCTACACTCTACACTCTATACCCTACACTCTACAGTCTATACCCTACACTCTATACCCTACAATCTATACCATACACTCTATACCATACACTCTATACCCTACACTCTGCACTCTATACCCTACACTCTATACCCTACAATCTATACCATACACTCCATACCATACACTCAATACCCTACACTCTATACTCTACACTCTATACCCTACACTCTACACACTATACCCTACACTCTATACCATACACTCTACACCCTACACTCTATACCCTACACTCTATACCCTACACTCTATACCATACACTCTATAGCCTACACTCTACACTCTATACCCTAGACTCTATACCATACACTCTATACCCTAGACTCTATACCATACACTCTATACCCTACACTCTATACCCTACACTCTAATCTCTATACCATACACTCTACACTCTATATCCTACACTCTATGCCCTACAATCTATACCATACACTCTATACCATACACTCTATACCCTACACTCTATACCTCACACTCTACACTCTATAACATACATTCTACACCCTACAATCTATACCATACACTCTATACCCTACACTCTACACTCTATACCATACACTCTATACCCTACACTCTACACTTTATACCCTACACTCTATACCCTACACTCTATAACCTACACTCTATACCCTACACGCTATACCCTACACTCTATACCCTACACTCTATACCCTACACTATATACCCTACACTCTACACCCTACACTCTATACCCTACACCCTATACCCTAAACTCTATACCCTAATCTCTACACCCTACACTCTATACCCTACAATCTATACCCTACACTCTATACCCTACACTCTACACTCTATACCCTACACTCTATACCCTACACTCTATACCATACACTCTATACCATGCACTTTATCCCCTACACTCTATACCATACACTCTACACTCTATACCCTACACTCTATACCCTTCACTCTGCACTCTATACCCTACACTCTATAACCTACACTCTACACTCTATACCCTACACTCTACACTCTATACCCTACACTCTATACCCTACAATCTATACCATACACTCTATACCATACACTCTATACCCTATACTCTATACCCTACACTCTACACTCTATACCCTACACTCTACACTCTATACCCTACACTCTATGCCCTACAATCTATACCATACACTCTATACCATACACTCTATACCCTACACTCTACACTCTATCCCCTGCACTCTATACCATACACTCTACACTCTATACCCTACACTCTACACCCTACACTCTACACTCTATACCCTACACTCTATACCCTACACTCTACACTCTATACCCTACACTCTACACTCTATACCCTACACTATATACCCTACAATCTATACCATACACTCTATACCATACACTCTACACCCTACACTCTATACCTTACACTCTATACCCTACACTCTATACCCTACACTCTATACCCTACAATCTATACCATACACTCTATACCCTACACTCTATACCCTACACTCTACACTCTATACCCCACACTCTATACCCTACACTCTATGCCCTACAATCTATACCATACACTCTATACCATACACTCTATACCCTACACTCTATACCTCACACTCTACACTCTATCCCCTGCACTCTATACCATACACTCTACACTCTATACCCTACACTCTACACCCTACACTCTACACTCTATACCCTACACTCTATACCCTACACTCTACACTCTATACCCTACACTCTACACTCTATACCCTACACTCTATACCCTACAATCTATACCATACACTCTATACCATACACTCTACACCCTACACTCTATACTCTACACTCTATACCCTACACTCTATGCCCTACACTCTATACCATACACTCTATACCCTACACTCTATACCTCACACTCTACACTCTATCCCCTGCACTCTATACCATACACTCTACACTCTATACCCTACACTCTACACTCTATACCTTACACTCTATACCCTACAATCTATACCATACACTCTATACCATACACTCTATACCCTACCCTCTATAACCTACACTCTACACTCTATACCCTACACTCTATACCCTACACTCTATACCCTACACTCTACACTCTATACCCTACAATCTACACTCTATACCCTACACTCTATACCCTACAATCTATACCATACACTCTATACCATACACTCTATACCCTACACTCTATACCTCACACTCTACACTCTATCCCCTGCACTCTATACCATACACTCTACACTCTATACCCTACATTCTATACACTACACTCTACACTCTATACCCTACACTCTACACTTTATACCCTACACTCTACACTCTATACCCTACACTCTATACCCTACACTCTATACCCTACACTCTACACTCTATACCCTACACTCTACACTCTATACCCTACACTCTATACCCTACAATCTATACCATACACTCTATACCATACACTCTACAACCTACACTCTATACCCTACACTCTATACCCTACACTCTATACCATACACTCTATACCCTACACTCTATACCTCACACTCTACACTCTATCCCCTGCACTCTATACCATACACTCTACACTCTATACCCTACACTCTATACCCTACACTCTATACCCTACAATCTATACCATACACTCTATACCATACACTCTATACCCTACACTCTATACCTCACACTCTACACTCTATCCCCTGCACTCTATACCATACACTCTACACTCTATACCCTACATTCTATACACTACACTCTACACTCTATACCCTACACTCTACACTCTATACCCTACACTCTACACCCTACACTCTATACCCTACACTCTATACCCTACACTCTACACTCTATACCCTACACTCTACACTCTATACCCTACACTCTATACCCTACAATCTATACCATACACTCTATACCATACACTCTACAACCTACACTCTATACCCTACACTCTATACCCTACACTCTATACCATACACTCTATACCCTACACTCTATACCTCACACTCTACACTCTATCCCCTGCACTCTATACCATACACTCTACACTCTATACCCTACACTCTATACCCTACACTCTATACCCTACAATCTATACCATACACTCTATACCATACACTCTATACCCTACCCTCTATACCCTACACTCTACACTCTATACCCTACACTCTATACCCTACACTCTATACCGTACACTCTACACTCTATACCCTACAATCTACACTCTATACCCTACACTCCATACCCTACAATCTATACCATACACTCTATACCATACACTCTATACCCTACACTCTATACCTCACACTCTACACTCTGTCCCCTGCACTCTATACCATACACTCTACACTCTATACCCTACATTCTATACCCTACACTCTATACCCTACACTCTACACTTTATACCCTACACTCTACACTCTATACCCTACACTCTATACCCTACAATCTATACCATACACTCCATACCATACACTCTATACCCTACACTCTATACCTCACACTCTACACTCTATCCCCTACACTCTACAGTCTATACCCTACACTCTATACCCTACAATCTATACCCTACCCTCTATACCCTACACTCTACACGCTATACCCTACACTCTATACCCTACACTCTAAACCCTACACTCTACACTCTATACCCTACACTCTACAGTCTATACCCTACACTCTATACCCTACAATCTATACCATACACTCTATACCATACACTCTATACTCTACACTCTATACCTCACACTCTACACTCTATCCCCTGCACTCTATACCATACACTCTACACTCTATACCCTACACTCTATACCCTACACTCTACACTCTATACCCTACACTCTACACTCTATACCCTACACTCTATACCCTACAATCTATACCATACACTCTATACCATACACTCTATACCCTACACTCTGCACTCTATACCCTACACTCTATACCCTACAATCTATACCATACACTCCATACCATACACTCTATACCCTACACTCTATACCTCACACTCTACACTCTATCCCCTGCACTCTATACCACACACTCTACACTCTATACCCTACACTCTACACTCTATACCCTACACTCTATACCCTACACTCTACACTCTATACCCTACACTCTAAACTCTATACCCTACACTCTATACCCTACAATCTATACCATACACTCTATACCATACATTCTACACCCTACACTCTATACCCTACACTCTATACCCTACACTCTACACTCTATACCCTACACTCTATACCCTACACTCTATACCCTACATTCTATACCTCACACTCTACACTATATCCCCTGCATTCTATACCATACACTCTACACTCTATTCCCTACACTCTATACCCTACACTCTACAGTCTATACCCTGCACTCTATACCCTACACTCTACACTCTATACCCTACACTCTACACTCTATACCCTACACTATATACCCTACAATCGATACCATACACTCTATACCATACACTCTATACCCTACACTCTATACGCTACACTCTACACTCTATACCCTACACTCCATACCCTACACTCTATACCCTACACTCTACACTCTATACCCTACACTCTATACCCTACACTCTATACCCTACAATCTATACCATACACTCTATACCATACACTCTATACCCTACACTCTATACCTCACACTCTACACTCTATCCCCTGCACTTTATACCATACACTCTACACTCTATACCCTACACTCTATACCCTACATTCTACACTCTATACCCTACACTCTATACCCTACAGTCTACACTCTATACCCTACACTCTATACCCTACAATCTATACCATACACTCTATACCATACACTCTATACCCTACACTCTATACCCTACACTCTATACCCTACACTCTATATCATACTTTCTATAGCCTACAATCTATTCCCTACACTCTATACCATACACTCTATACCCTACACTCTATACCCTACACTATACACTCTATACCCTACACTCTACACTCTATACCATACACTGTTTACCCTACACTCTATACCGTACACTCTATACCCTACACTCTACACTCTATACCCTACACTCTGTAACATACACTTTATACCCTACACTCTATACCTTACACTCTATACCCTACACTCTACACCCTACAATCTACAATCTATACCCTACATTCTATAACCTACACTCTATACCCTACACTCTACACCCTACTCTCTACACTTTATACCCTACACTCTACACTCTATACCCTACACTCTATACCCTACACTCTATACTCTATACCCTACACTCTACACTCTATACCCAACTCTCTAAACACTACACTCTATACCCTACACTCTACACTCTATACCCTACACTCTATACCCTACACTCTACACTCTATACCCTACACTCTACACTCTATACCCTACTCTCTAAACCCTACACTCTATACCCTACACTCTACACTCTATACCCTACACTCTATACCCTACACTCTACACTCTATCCCCTGCACTCTATACCATACACTCTACACTCTATACCCTACACTCTACACTCTATACCCTACACTCTATACCCTACAATCTATACCATACACTCTATACCATACACTCTATACCCTACACTCTACACTCTATACCCTACACTCTTCACTCTATACCCTACACTCTATACCCTACAATCTATACCATACACTCTATACCATACACTCTATACCCTACACTCTATACCTCACACTCTACACTCTATCCCCTGCACTCTATACCACACACTCTACACTCTATACCCTACACTCTATATCCTACACTCTACACTCTATACCCTACACTCTATACCCTACACTCTGCACTCTATACCCTACACTCTACACTCTATACCCTACACTCTATACCATACACTCTACACCCTACACTCTATACCCTACACTCTACACTCTATACACTACACTCTGTACCCTACACTCTATACCATACACTCTATACCATACACTCTGTACCCTACACTCTATACCTCACACTCTACACTATATCCCCTGCACTCTATACCATACACTCTACACTCTATACCCTACACTCTATACCCTACACTCTACACTCTATACCCTACACTCTATACCCTACAATCTATACCATACACTCTATACCATACACTCTATACCCTACACTCTATACCCTACACTCTACACTCTATACCCTACACTCTATATCCTACACTCTATACCCTACACTCTACACTCTATACCCTACACTCTACACCCTACAATCTATACCATACACTCTATACCATACACTCTATACCCTACACTCTATACCTCAGACTCTACACTCTATCCCCTGCACTCTATACCATACACTCTACACTCTATACCCTACACTCTATACCCTACACTCTACACTCTATACCCTACACTCAATACCCTACACTCTACACTCTATACCCTACACTCTACACTCTATACCCTACACTCTATACCCTACAATCTATACCATACACTCTATACCATACACTCTATACCCTACACTCTATACCCTACACTCTACACCCTACACTCTATACCATACACTCTATAGCCTACACTCTATTCCCTACACTCTATACCATAGACTCTATACCCTACACTCTATACCCTACAATCTACACTCTATACCCTACAATCTATACACTACACTCTATACCCTACACTCTACACTCTATACCCTACACTCTATACCCTACACTCTACACTCTATACCCTACACTCTATACCCTACACTCTATACTCTATACCCTACACTCTACACTCTATACCCAACTTTCTAAACCCTACACTCTATACCCTACACTCTACATTCTATACCCTACACTCTATACCCTACACTCTACACTCTATACCCTACACTCTACACTCTATACCCTACTCTCTAAACCCTACACTCTATACCCTACACTCTACACTCTATACCCTACACTCTATACCCTACACTCTACACTCTATACCCTACACTCTATACCCTACACTCTACACTCTATACCCTACACTCTACACTCTATACCCTACACTCTATACCCTACAATCTATACCATACACTCTATACCATACACTCTACAACCTACACTCTATACCCTACACTCTATACCCTACACTCTATACCATACACTCTATACCCTACACTCTATACCTCACACTCTACACTCTATCCCCTGCACTCTATACCATACACTCTACACTCTATACCCTACACTCTACACTCTATGCCCTACACTCTATACCCTACAATCTATACCATACACTCTATACCATACACTCTATACCCTACCCTCTATACCCTACACTCTACACTCTATACCCTACACTCTATACCCTACACTCTATACCGTACACTCTACACTCTATACCCTACAATCTACACTCTAAACCCTACACTCCATACCCTACAATCTATACCATACACTCTATACCATACACTCTATACCCTACACTCTATACCTCACACTCTACACTCTGTCCCCTGCACTCTATACCATACACTCTACACTCTATACCCTACATTCTATACCCTACACTCTATACCCTACACTCTACACTTTATACCCTACACTCTACACTCTATACCCTACACTCTATACCCTACAATCTATACCATACACTCCATACCATACACTCTATACCCTACACTCTATACCTCACACTCTACACTCTATCCCCTACACTCTACAGTCTATACCCTACACTCTATACCCTACAATCTATACCCTACCCTCTATACCCTACACTCTACACGCTATACCCTACACTCTATACCCTACACTTTAAACCGTACACTCTACACTCTATACCCTACACTCTACAGTCTATACCCTACACTCTATACCCTACAATCTATACCATACACTCTATACCATACACTCTATACTCTACACTCTACACCTCACACTCTACACTCTATCCCCTGCACTCTATACCATACACTCTACACTCTATACCCTACACTCTATACCCTACACTCTACACTCTATACCCTACACTCTACACTCTATACCCTACACTCTATACCCTACAATCTATACCATACACTCTATACCATACACTCTATACCCTACACTCTGCACTCTATACCCTACACTCTATACCCTACAATCTATACCATACACTCCATACCATACACTCTAAACCCTACACTCTATACCTCACACTCTACACTCTATCCCCTGCACTCTATACCACACACTCTACACTCTATACCCTACACTCTACACTCTATACCCTACACTCTATACCCTACACTCTACACTCTATACCCTACACTCTACACTCTATACCCTACACTCTATACCCTACAATCTATACCATACACTCTATACCATACATTCTACACCCTACACTCTATACCCTACACTCTATACCCTACACTCTACACTCTATACCCTACACTCTATACCCTACACTCTATACCCTACACTCTATACCCTACATTCTATACCTCACACTCTACACTATATCCCCTGCATTCTATACCATACACTCTACACTCTATTCCCTACACTCTATACCCTACACTCTACAATCTATACCCTACACTCTATACCCTACACTCTACACTCTATACCCTACACTCTACACTCTATACCCTACACTATATACCCTACAATCGATACCATACACTCTATACCATACACTCTATACCCTACACTCTATACGCTACACTCTACACTCTATACCCTACACTCCATACACTACACTCTATACCCTACACTCTACACTCTATACCCTACACTCTATACCCTACACTCTATACCCTACAATCTATACCATACACTCTATACCATACACTCTATACCCTACACTCTATACCTCACACTCTACACTCTATCCCCTGCACTTTATACCATACACTCTACACTCTATACCCTACACTCTATACCCTACATTCTACACTCTATACCCTACACTCTATACCCTACACTCTACACTCTATACCCTACACTCTATACCCTACAATCTATACCATACACTCTATACCATACACTCTATACCCTACACTCTATACCCTACACTCTATACCCTACACTCTATATCATACTTTCTATAGCCTACAATCTATTCCCTACACTCTATACCATACACTCTATACCCTACACTCTATACCCTACACTATACACTCTATACCATACACTGTTTACCCTACACTCTATACCGTACACTCTATACCCTACACTCTACACTCTATACCCTACACTCTGTAACATACACATTATACCCTACACTCTATACCATACACTCTATACCCTACACTCTACACTCTATACCCTACACTCTTCACTCTATACCCTACACTCTATACCCTACAATCTATACCATACACTCTATACCATACACTCTATACCCTACACTCTATACCTCACACTCTACACTCTATCCCCTGCACTCTATACCACACACTCTACACTCTATACCCTACACTCTATATCCTACACTCTACACTCTATACCCTACACTCTATACCCTACACTCTGCACTCTATACCCTACACTCTACACTCTATACCCTACACTCTATACCATACACTCTACACCCTACACTCTATACCCTACACTCTACACTCTATACACTACACTCTGTACCCTACACTCTATACCCTACACTCTATACCATACACTCTGTACCCTACACTCTATACCTCACACTCTACACTATATCCCCTGCACTCTATACCATACACTCTACACTCTATACCCTACACTCTATACCCTACACTCTACACTCTATACCCTACACTCTATACCCTACAATCTATACCATACACTCTATACCATACACTCTATACCCTACACTCTATACCCTACACTCTACACTCTATACCCTACACTCTATATCCTACACTCTATACCCTACACTCTACACTCTATACCCTACACTCTACACTCTATACCCTACAATCTATACCATACACTCTATACCATACACTCTATACCCTACACTCTATACCTCAGACTCTACACTCTATCCCCTGCACTCTATACCATACACTCTACACTCTATACCCTACACTCTATACCCTACACTCTACACTCTATACCCTACACTCAATACCCTACACTCTACACTCTATACCCTACACTCTACACTCTATACCCTACACTCTATACCCTACAATCTATACCATACACTCTATACCATACACTCTATACCCTACACTCTATACCCTACACTCTACACCATACACTCTATACCATACACTCTATAGCCTACACTCTATTCCCTACACTCTATACCATAGACTCTATACCCTACACTCTATACCCTACACTATACACTCTATACCCTACTCTCTACACTCTATACCATACACTCTATACCCTACACTCTATACCCTACAATCTACACTCTATACCCTACAATCGATACACTACACTCTATACCCTACACTTTACACTCTATACCCTACACTCTATACCCTACACTCTACACTCTATACCCTACACTCTATACCCTACACTCTATACTCTATACCCTACACTCTACACTCTATACCCAACTTTCTAAACCCTACACTCTATACCGTACACTCTACATTCTATACCCTACACTCTATACCCTACACTCTACACTCTATACCCTACACTCTACACTCTATACCCTACTCTCTAAACCCTACACTCTATACCCTACACTCTACACTCTATACCCTACACTCTATACCCTACACTCTACACTCTATACCCTACACTCTATATCCTACACTCTATACCCTACACTCTACACCCTACACTTTATAGCTTACACTCTATACCCTACACTCTATACCCTAAACTCTATACCATACACTCTATACCCTACACTCTATACCCTACACTCTATACCCTACACTCTACACCATACACTCTATACCCTACCCTCTATACCTTACACTCTATACCCTACACTCTACACAATATACCCTACACTCTATACCCTACACTCTACACTCTATACCCTACACTCTATACCATACACTCTATACCCTACACTCTATACCCTACACTCTACACTCTATACCCTACACTCTATACCCTACACTCTATACCCTACACTCTACACTTTATACCCTACACTCTATACCCTACACTCTATACCCTACACTCTATACCCTACACTCTACACTCTATACCCTACACTCTATACCCTACACTCTATACCCTACACTCTATACCCTACACTCTACACTTTATACCCTACACTCTATACAATACACTCTATACCCTACACTCTATACCCTACACTCTATACCCTACACTCTATACCCTACACTCTACACTCTATACCCTACACTCTATACCCTACACTCTACACTTTATACCCTACACTCTATATCCTACACAATATACCCTCCACTCTATACCCTACACTCTACACTCTACACCCTACACTCTACACTCTATACCCTACACTCTATACCCTACACTCTATACCCTACACTCTATACCCTACACCCTATACCCTAAACTCTATACCCTACACTCAACACCCTACACTCTATACCCTACGCTCTATACCCTACACTCTATACCCTACACTCTATACCTTACACTCTATACCCTACACACTATACCCTACACTCTACACTCTATACCCTACACTCTATACCCTACACTCTATACTCTATACCCTACACTCTACACTCTATACCCAACTCTCTAAACCCTACACTCTATACCCTACACTCTACACTCTATACCCTACACTCTATACCCTACACTCTACACTCTATACCCTACACTCTATACCCTACACTCTATACCCTACACTCTATACCCTACACTCTACACTCTATACCCTACTCTCTAAACCCTACACTCTATACCCTACACTCTACACTCTATACCCTACACTCTATACCCTACACTCTACACTCTATACCCTACACTCTATACCCTACACTCTATACCCTACACTCTACACCCTACACTTTATAGCTTACACTCTATACCCTACACTCTATACCCTAAACTCTATACCATACACTCTATACCCTACACTTTATACCCTACACTCTATACCCTACACTCTACACCATACACTCTATACCCTACCCTCTATACCTTACACTCTATACCCTACACTCTACACAGTATACCCTACACTTTATACCCTACACTCTACACTCTATACCCTACACTCTATACCATACACTCTATACCCTACACTCTATACCCTACACTGTACACTCTATACCCTACACTCTATACCCTACACTCTATACCCTACACTCTACACTTTATACCCTACACTCTATACCCTACACTCTATACCCTACACTCTATACCCTACACTCTATACCCTACACTCTACACTCTATACCCTACACTCTATACCCTACACTCTATACCCTACACTCTATACCCTACACTCTATACCCTACACTCTACACTTTATACCCTACACTCTATACCCTACACTCTATACCCTACACTCTATACCCTACACTCTATACCCTACACTCTACACTTTATACCCTACACTCTATACCCTACACTCTATACCCTCCACTCTATACCCTACACTCTACACTCTACACCCTACACTCTACACTTTATACCCTACACTCTATACCGTACACTCTATACCCTTCACTCTATACCCTACACGCTATACCCTACACTCTATACCCTACACTCTATACCCTACACTCTAAACCCTACACTCTACACCCTACACTCTATACCCTACACCCTATACCCTACACTCTATACCCTACACTCAACACCCTACACTCTATACCCTACACTCTATACCCTACACTCTATACCCTACACTCTATACCCTACACTCTACACTCTATACCCTACACTCTACACTCGATACCCTACACTCTATACCCTACAATCTATACCATACACTCTATACCATACACTCTATACCATACACTCTATCCCCTACACTCTATACCATACACTCTACACTCTATACCCTACACTCTACACCCTACACTATATACCCTACACTCTACCCTCTATACCCTACATTCTCTACCCTACACTCTATACCATACACTCTATACCATACACTCTATCCCCTACACTCTATACCATACACTTTACACTCTATACCCTACTTTCTATACCCTACACTCTACACTCTCTACCCTACACTCTATACCCTACACTCTACACTCTATACCCTACACTCTACACTCTATACCCTACACTCTACACCCTACACTCTATACCATACACTCTATACCCTACACTCTACACTCTATACCCTACACTCTATACCCTACACTCTATACCCTACACCCTACGCTCTATACCCTACACTCTATACCCTACACTCTACACTCTATACCCTACACTCTACACTTTACACTCTATACCCTACACTCTATACTCTATACCCTACACTCTATACCGTACATTCTACACTCTATACCCTACACTCTATACCCTACACTCTAATCCCTACACTCTACTCTCTATACCCTACACTCTATACCCTACACTCTACACCCTACACTCTATACCCTACACTCTATACCCTACACTCTATACCCTACACTCTACACTCTATACCCTACACTCTATACCATACACTCTACACTCTATTCCCTACACTCTATACCATACACTCTATACCATACACTATATGCCCTACACTCTAATCTCCATACCATACACTCTATACCCTACACTCTATAACATACATTCTACACCCTACACTCTATACTATACACTCTATACCCTACACTCTATACCCTACACTATAAACTCTATACCCTACACTCTACACCATACACTCTATACCCTACACTCTATACTCTACGCTATACACTCTATACCTTACAATCTATACCTTACACTCTTTACCCTACACTCTATACCCTACACTCTATACCCTACACTCTACACTCTATAACCTACACTCTATACCATACACTCTATATCCTACACTCTATACCCTACACTCTATACCCTACACTCTACACTCTATACCCTACACTCTATACCATACACTCTATACCCTACACTCTATGCCCTACACTCTAATCTCCATACCATACACTCTATACCCTACACTCTATAACATACATTCTACACCTTACACTCTATACCATACACTCTATACCATACACTCTACACTCTATACCATACACTCTATACCCTACACTCTACACTTTATACCCTACACTCTATACCCTACAATCTATACCCTACACTCTATACCCTACACGCTATACCCTACACTCTATACCCTACACTCTATACCCTACACTCTACACTCTATACCCTACACTCTATACCCTACACTCTACACTCTATACCCTACACTCTATACCATACACTCTATACCATACACTATATGCCCTACACTCTAATCTCCATACCATACACTCTATACCCTACACTCTATAACATACATTCTACACCCTACACTCTATACCCTACACTCTATACCCTACACTCTACACTCTATACCCTACACTCTATACCCTACACTCTATACCATACACTCTATACCATACACTCTATCCCCTACACTCTATATCATACACTATACACTCTATACCCTACACTCTATACCCTACACTCTGCACTCTATACCCTACACTCTATACCCTACACTCTACACTCTATACCCTACACTCTACACTCTATACCCTACACTCTATACCCTACAATCTTTACCATACACTCCTTATCATACCCTTTATACCCTACACTCTATACCCTACACTCTGCACTCTATACCCTACACTCTATACCCTACACTCTACACTCTATACCCTACACTCTACACTCTATACCCTACACTCTACACTCTATACCCTACTCTCTATACCATACACTCTATACCATACACTATATGCCCTACACTCTAATCTCCATACCATACACTCTATACCCTACACTCTATAACATACATTCTACACCCTACACTCTATACCATACACTCTATACCCTACACTCTACACTCTATACCATACACTCTATACCCTACACTCTACACTCTATACCATACACTCTATACCCTACACGCTACACTCTATACCCTAAATTCTACACCCTACACTCTATACCCTACACGCTACACTCTATACCCTAAATTCTACACCCTACACTCTATACCCTACACTCTATACCCTACACTCTATACCCTACACTCTACACTCTATACCCTACACTCTATACCCTACACTCTATATCATACACTCTATACCATACACTCTATCCCCTACACTCTATACCATACACTATACACTCTATACCCTACACTCTATACCCTACACTCTGCACTCTATACCCTACACTCTATACCCTACACTCTACACTCTATACCCTACACTCTACACTCTATACCCTACACTCTATACCCTACAATCTATACCATACACTCTATATCATACCCTCTATACCCTACACTCTATACCCTACACTCTGCACTCTATACCCTACACTCTATACCCTACACTCTACACTCTATACCCTACACTCTACACTCTATACCCTACACTCTACACTCTATACCCTACACTCTATACCATACACTCTATACCATACACTATATGCCCTACACTCTAATCTCCATACCATACACTCTATACCCTACACTCTATAACATACATTCTACACCCTACACTCTATACCATACACTCTATACCCTACACTCTACACTCTATACCATACACTCTATACCCTACACGCTACACTCTATACCCTAAACTCTACACCCTACACTCTATACCCTACACTCTATACCCTACACTCTATACCCTACACTCTATACCCTACACTCTACACTCTATACCCTACACTCTATATCATACACTCTATACCATACACTCTATCCCCTACAATCTATACCATACACTCTATATCATACCCTCTATACCCTACACTCTATACCCTACACTCTGCACTCTATACCCTACACTCTATACCCTACACTCTACACTCTATACCCTACACTCTACACTCTATACCCTACACTCTATACCCTACAATCTATACCATACACTCTATATCATACCCTCTATAACCTACACTCTATACCCTACACTCTACACTCTATACCCTACACTCTACACTCTATACCCTACACTCTATACATTACAATCTATACCATACACTCTATACCATACACTCTATACCCTACACTCTATACCTCCCACTCTACACTCTATCCCCTGCACTCTATACCATACACCCTACACTCTATACCATACACTCTGTACCCTACACTCTAAACTCTATACCCTACACTCTATACCCTACACTCTATACCCTACACCCTACGCTCTATACCCTACACTCTATACCCTACACTCAACACTCTATACCCTACACTCTATTCCATACACTCTATACCCTACACTCTATACGCTACACTCTACACTCTATACCATACACTCTACACTTTACACTCTATACCCTACACTCTATACCCTACACTCTGTACTCTATACCCTACACTCTATACTCTATACCATACACTCTATACCGTACATTCTACACTCTATACCCTACACTCTATACCCTACACTCTAATCCCTACACTCTACACTCTATACCCTACACTCTATACCCTACACTCTATACCCTACACTCTACACTCTATACCCCACACTCTATACCATACACTCTATACCCTACACTCTACACTCTATTCCCTAAACTCTATACCATACACTCTATACCCTACACTCTTTACCCTACACTATACACTCTATACCCTACACTCTACACTCTATACCATAGACTCTATACCCCACAATCTACACTCTATACCCTACAATCTATACCCTACACTCTATACCCTACACTTTATACCCTACACTCTATACCCTTCGCTCTACACTCTATAACCTACCCTCTATAACATACACTTTATACCATACACTCTATACCTTACACTCTATACCCTACACTCTACACCCTACACTCTACACTCTATACCCTACACTCTATAACCAACACTCTATACCCTACACTCTTTACCCTACTCTTTACACTTTATACCCTACACTCTACACTCTATACCCTACACTCTATACCCTACACTCTACACTCTATACCCTACACTCTACACTCTATTCCCTACACTCTATACCATACTCTCTATACCCTACACTCTTTACCCTACAATATACACTCTATACCCTACACTCTACACTCTATACCATACACTCTATACCCTACACTCTATACCCTACACTCTACACTCTATACCCTACAATCTATACCCTACACTCTATACCCTACACTCTAAACCCTACACTCTATGCCCTACACTCTACACTCTATACCCTACACTCTATACCATACACTCTATACCCTACACTCTATACCCTACACTCTATACCCTACACTCTACACTCTATACCCTACACTCTATAACATACACTTTATACCCTACACTCTATACCTTACACTCTATACCCTACACTCTACACCCTACACTCTACACTCTATACCCTACACTCTATAACCTACACTCTATAACCTACACTCTATACCCTACACTCTATACCCTACTCTCTACACTTTATACCCTACACTCTACACTCTATAACCTACAATCTACACCCTACACTCCACACTCTATACCCTACACTCTATAACCTACACTCTATACCCTACACTCTATACCCTACTCTCTACACTTTATACCCTACACTCTACACTCTATACCCCACACTATATACCCTATACTCTACACACTACACTCTACACTCTATACCCTACACTCTATAACCTACACGCTATACCCTACACTCTATACCCTACTCTCTACACTTTATACCCTACACTCTACACTCTATACCCTACACTCTACACTCTATACCCTACACTCTATACCCTACACTCTACACTCTATACCCTACACTCTACACTCTATACCCTACTCTTTAAACCCTACACTCTATACCCTACACTCTACACTCTATACCCTACACTCTATACCCTACACTCTACACTCTATACCCTACACTCTATACCCTACACTCTATACCCTACACTCTATACCCTACACTCTATACCCTTCACTCTTCACCCTACACTTTATAGCTTACACTCTATACCCTACACTCTATACCATTCACTCTATACCCTACACTCTATACCCTACACTCTATACCCTACACTCTACACCATACACCATACACTCTATACCCTACCCTCTATACCTTACACTCTATACCCTACACTCTACACATTATACCCTACACTATATACCCTACACTCTACACTCTATACCCTACACTCTATACCATACACTCTATACCCTACACTCTATACCCTACACTCTACATTCTATACGCTACACTTTACACCCTACACTCTACACTCTACACTCTATACCCTACACTCTACACTTTATCCCCTACACTCTATACCCTACACTCTATACCCTACACGCTATACCCTACACTCTATACCCTACACTCTATACCCTACACTCTATACCCTACACTCTATACTGTACACTCTACCCTCTATACCCTACACTCTATGCCCTACACTCTATACCATACACTCTATACCATACACTCTATCCCCTACACTCTATACCATACACTCTACACTCTATACCCTACACTGTATACCCTACACTCTAAACTCTATACCCTACACTCTATACCCTACACTCTACACTCTATACCCTGCACTCTACACTCTATACCCTACACTCTATACCCTACAATCTATATCATACACTCTATACCATACACACTATACCATACACTCTACACTCTATACCCTACACTCTATACCCTACACTCTACACTCTATACCCTACACTCTATACCCTACACTCTACACTCTATACCCTACACTCTATACCCTACACTCTATACCATACACTCTATACCATACACTCTATCCCCTACACTCTATCCCATACACTCTACACTCTATACCCTACACTCTACACTCTATACCCTACACTCTACACTCTATACCCTACACTCTACACCCTACACTCTATACCATACACTCTATACCCTACACTCTATGCCCTACACTCTAATCTCCATACCATACACTCTATACCCTACACTCTATAACATACATTCTACATCCTACACTCTATACCATACACTCTATACCATACACTCTACACTCTATACCATACACTCTATACCCTACACGCTATACCCTACACTCTATACCCTACACTCTGTACCCTACACTCTACACTCTATACCCTACACTCTATACCATACACTCTATACCCTACACTCTACACTCTATACCCTACACTCTATACCATACACTCTATACCATACACTATATGCCCTACACTCTAATCTCCATACCATACACTCTATACCCTACACTCTATAACATACATTCTACACCCTACACTCTATACCATACACTCTATACCCTACACTCTACACTCTATACCATACACTCTATACCCTACACTCTACAATCTATACCCTAAACTCTACACCCTACACTCTATACCCTACACTCTATACCCTACACTCTATACCCTACACTCTATAACCTACACTCTACACTCTATACCCTACACTCTATACCCTACACTCTATACCATACACTCTATACCATACACTCTATCCCCTACAATCTATACCATACACTATACACTCTATACCCTACACTCTATACCCTACACTCTGCACTCTATACCCTACACTCTATACCCTACACTCTACACTCTATACCCTACACTCTACACTCTATACCCTACACTCTATACCCTACAATCTATACCATACACTCTATATCATACCCTCTATACCTTACACTCTATACCCTACACTCTACACTCTATACCCTACACTCTACACTCTATACCCTACACTCTATACATTACAATCTATACCATACACTCTATACCATACACTCTATACCCTACACTCTATACCTCACACTCTAAACTCTATCCCCTGCACTCTATACCATACACCCTACACTCTATACCATACACTCTGTACCCTACACTCTAAACTCTATACCCTACACTCTATACCCTACACTCTATACCCTACACCCTACGCTCTATACCCTACACTCTATACCCTACACTCAACACTCTATACCCTACACTCTATTCCATACACTCTATACCCTACACTCTATACCCTACACTCTACACTCTATACCATACACTCTACACTTTACACTCTATACCCTACACTCTATACCCTACACTCTATACTCTATACCCTACACTCTACAGTCTATACCCTACACTCTATACCCTACACTCTATACCGTACATTCTACACTCTATACCCTACACTCTATACCCTACACTCTAATCCCTACACTCTACAATCTATACCCTACACTCTATACCCTACACTCTATACCCCACACTCTACACTCTATACCCCACACTCTATACCATACACTCTATACGCTACACTCTACACTCTATTCCCTACACTCTATACCATACACTCTATACCCTACACTCTTTACCCTACACTATACACTCTATACCCTACACTCTACACTCTATACCATAGACTCTATACCCCACAATCTACACTCTATACCCTACAATCTATACCCTACACTCTATACCCTACACTTTATACCCTACACTCTATACCCTACGCTCTACACTCTATAACCTACACTCTATAACATACACTCTATACCCTACACTCTACACCCTACACTCTACACTCTATACCCTACACTCTATAACCTACACTCTATACCCTACACTCTTTACCCTACTCTCTACACTTTATACCCTACACTCTACACTCTATACCCTACACTCTATACCCTACACTCTACACTCTATACCCTACACTCTACACTCTATTCCCTACACTCTATACCATACTCTCTATACCCTACACTCTTTACCCTACAATATACACTCTATACCCTACACTCTACACTCTATGCCATACACTCTATACCCTACACTCTATACCCTACACTCTACACTCTATACCCTACAATCTATACCCTACACTCTATACCCTACACTCTAAACCCTACACTCTATACCCTACACTCTACACCCTACACTCTATACCATACACTCTATACCCTACACTCTATACCCTACACTCTACACTCTATACCCTACAGTCTATAACATACACTTTATACCCTACACTCTATACCTTACACTCTATACCCTACACTCTACACCCTACACTCTACACTCTATACCCTACACTCTATAACCTACACTCTATACCCTACACTCTATACCCTACTCTCTACACTTTATACCCTACACTCTACACTCTATAACCTACAATCTACACCCTACACTCCACACTCTATACCCTACACTCTATAACCTACACTCTATACCCTACACTCTATACCCTATTCTCTACACTTTATACCCTACACTCTACACTCTATACCCTACACTCTATACCCTATATTCTACACCCTACACTCTACACTCTATACCCTACACTCTATACCCTACACTCTATACCCTACACTCTATACCCTACACTCTATACCCTTCACTCTTCACTCTACACTTTATAGCTTACACTCTATACCCTACACTCTATACCATTTACCCTATACCCTACACTCTATACCCTACACTCCATACCCTACACTCTACACCATACACCATACACTCTATACCCTACCCTCTATACCTTACACTCTATACCCTACACTCTACACATTATATCCTACACTATATACCCTACACTCTGCACTCTATACCCTACACTCTATACCATACACTCTATACCCTACACTCTATACCCTACACTCTACATTCTATACCCTACACTCTACACCCTTTACTCTACACTCTACACTCTATACCCTACACTCTACACTTTATCCCCTACACTCTATATCCTACACTCTATACCCTTACCCTACACTCCATACCCTACACCCTATACCCTACACTCTATACCCTACACTCTACACCCTACACTCTATACCCTACACTCTATACCCTACACTCTATACCCTACACTCTATACCGTACACTCTACACTCTATACCCTACACTCTATACCATACACTCTATACCATACACTCTATCCCCTACACTCTATACCATACACTCTGCACTCTATACCCTACACTGTATATCCTACACTCTAAACTCTATACCCTACACTCTATACCCTACACTCTACACTCTATACCCTACACTCTACACTCTATACCCTACACTCTATACCCTACAATCTATATCATACACTCTATACCATACACACGATACCATACACTCTACACTCTATACCCTACACTCTATACCCTACACTCTACACTCTATACTCTACACTCTATACCCGACTTTCTACACTCTATACCCTACACTCTATACCCTACACTCTATACCATACACTCTATACCATACACTCTATCCCCTACACTCTATCCCATACACTCTACACTCTATACCCTACACTCTACACTCTATACCCTACACTCTACACTCTATACCCTACACTCTACACCCTACACTCTATACCATACACTCTATACCCTACACTCTATGCCCTACACTCTAATCTCCATACCATACACTCTATACCCTACAATCTATAACATACATTCTACACCCTACACTCTATACCATACACTCTATACCATACACTCTACACTCTATACCATACACTCTATACCCTACACGCTATACCCTACACTCTATACCCTACACTCTATACCCTACACTCTACACTCTATACCCTACACTCTATACCATACACTCTATACCCTACACTCTACACTCTATACCCTACACTCTATACCATACACTCTATACCATACACTATATGCCCTACACTCTAATCTCCATGCCATACACTCTATACCCTACACTCTATAAAATACATTCTACACCCTACACTCTATACCATACACTCTATACCCTACACTCTACACTCTATACCATACACTCTATACCCTACACTCTACACTCTATACCCTAAACTCTACACCCTACACTCTATACCCTACACTCTATACCCTACACTCTATACCCTACACTCTATACCCTACACTCTACACTCTATACCCTACACTCTATACCCTACACTCTATACCATACACTCTATACCATACACTCTATCCCCTACAATCTATACCATACACTATACACTCTATACCCTACACTCTATACCCTACACTCTGCACTCTATACCCTACACTCTATACCCTACACTCTACACTCTATACCCTACACTCTACACTCTATACCCTACACTCTATACCCTACAATCTATACCATACACTCTATATCATACCCACTATACCCTACACTCTATACCCTACACTCTACACTCTATACCCTACACTCTACACTCTATACCCTACACTCTATACATTACAATCTATACCATACACTCTATACCATACACTCTATACCCTACACTCTATACCTCACACTCTACACTCTATCCCCTGCACTCTATACCATACACCCTACACTCTATACCATACACTCTGTACCCTACACTCTAAACTCTATACCCTACACTCTATACCCTACACTCTATACCCTACACCCTACGCTCTATACCCTACACTCTATACCCTACACTCAACACTCTATACCCTACACTCTATTCCATACACTCTATACCCTACACTCTATACCCTACACTCTATACTCTATACCCTACACTCTATACTCTATACCATACACTCTATACCGTACATTCTACACTCTATACCCTACAATCTATACCCTACACTCTAATCCCTACACTCTACAATCTATACCCTACACTCTATACCCTACACTCTATACCCTACACTCTACACTCTATACCCCACACTCTATACCATACACTCTATACCCTACACTCTACACTCTATTCCCTACACTCTATACCATACACTCTATACCCTACACTCTTTACCCTACACTATACACTCTATACCCTACACTCTACACTCTATACCATAAACTCTATACCCCACAATCTACACTCTATACCCTACAATCTATATCCTACACTCTATACCCTACACTTTATACCCTACACTCTATACCCTACGCTCTACACTCTATAACCTACACTCTATAACATACACTCTATACCCTACACTCTACACCCTACACTCCACAATCTATACCCTACACTCTATACCCTACACTTTATACCCTACACTCTATACCCTACGCTCTACACTCTATAACCTACACTCTATAACATACACTCTATACCCTACACTCTACACCCTACACTCTACACTCTATACCCTACACTCTATAACCTACACTCTATACCCTACACTCTTTACCCTACTCTCTACACTTTATACCCTACACTCTACACTCTATACCCTACACTCTATACCCTACACTCTACACTCTATACCCTACACTCTACACTCTATTCCCTACACTCTATACCATACTCTCTATACCCTACACTCTTTACCCTACAATATACACTCTATACCCTACACTCTACACTCTATACTATACACTCTATACCCTACACTCTATACCCTACACTCTACACTCTATACCCTACAATCTATACCCTACACTCTATACCCTACACTCTAAACCCTACACTCTATACCCTACACTCTACACTCTATACCCTACACTCTATACCATACACTCTATACCCTACACTCTATACCCTACACTCTACACTCTATACCCTACAGTCTATAACATACACTTTATACCCTACACTCTATACCTTACACTCTATACCCTACACTCTACACCCTACACTCTACACTCTATACCCTACACTCTATAACCTACACTCTATACCCTACACTCTATACCCTACTCTCTACACTTTATACCCTACACTCTACACTCTATAACCTACAATCTACACCCTACACTCCACACTCTATACCCTACACTCTATAACCTACACTCTATACCCTACACTCTATACCCTACTCTCAACACTTTATACCCTACACTCTACACTCTATACCCTACACTCTATACCCTACACTCTACACCCTACACTCTACACTCTATACCCTACTCTTTAAACCCTACACTCTATTCCCTACACTCTACACTCTATACCCTACACTCTATACCCTACACTCTACACTCTATACCCTACACTCTATACCCTACACTCTATACCCTACACTCTATACCCTACACTCTATACCCTTCACTCTTCACCCTACACTTTATAGCTTACACTCTATACCCTACACTCTATACCATTCACTCTATACCCTACACTCTATACCCTACACTCTATACCCTACACTCTACACCATACACCATACACTCTATACCCTACCCTCTATACCTTACACTCTATACCCTACACTCTACACATTATACCCTACACTATATACCCTACACTCTACACTCTATACCCTACACTCTATACCATACACTCTATACCCTACACTCTATACCCTACACTCTACACTCTATACCCTACACTCTATACCCTACACTCTAAACCCTACACTCTATGCCCTACACTCTACACTCTATACCCTACACTCTATACCATACACTCTATACCCTACACTCTATACCCTACAATCTATACCATACACTCTATATCATACCCACTATACCCTACACTCTATACCCTACACTCTACACTCTATACCCTACACTCTACACTCTATACCCTACACTCTATACATTACAATCTATACCATACA